>NC_061103.1:25543202-25563202 GCF_015104395.2 Macrobrachium nipponense | reverse complement strand
GTAAATATAAATTAGTGGAAGTATCAAATTGCGCAGTAATATTCATCTAGAGATGTGTATGCATATATTTTTAAAACAATGCACGATGTAGGAATTTATGTAGGATTTAATAACAATGAGCAGACCAGACCATTTAACTTCTATGTTTCTATTTTGTCGTAAATTTTTCAGCTGTTCATCAGTAACAAAAATATAAACAGGACTTGACATCACTATTAGTTAAAAATGTGTAATCTCATATATCACACCTAATGATTATTATCTAGATGATCTTAAAATGTAAACGGCTTCCGTGATATGCAAATTACTCTGATTTCTTCAGGGATTTTAAGACTGCTGTATGCGAGGGGAAATTACAGAAATTCACGTCGCTCATTACAGATTAGATAAGGCCTTACGCGTTACCAATGTAAATACATGGAATATTCTTGCTGTCTTCCAATAGAACGAAAGCAAAAACAACGCCAACACTGTTCGGCTTTTTATTCATTGCCGATGACAGATCATGTCATAAAGACAAGGGTAGACAGCAGAAGAAAATAGAACAGTAGAAAGGAAACGATTCATCTTCGTATTAAATGATCACAGCTGACAGTCCTGCCACAACAGTTACAGTCAATCTGCCAGTCAGTCTATCGGCTGCACAAAGGAAGTCAGTCTATATTACCTTTGTTATTCTTCGGTTTCTCGGTTATTCACGACATACATCTAAAAATAGACCAGTCAATTAGTCTTGTGTTTCTTCTGGACTCCAAATTATACGCTGTATCGCCCCTACTAATTGCTTCCGGCAGTTTTTGTATTTGCTTTGACTAATTCAATACCGCCAGGTCAGCACATTTGCCAGTGTAACCTTTCCACCAAATCTTCCCTTTCGCTTAACTATTAACCATTCCTATTCATTTTTTTTTTCAAAATCCGAGATTTCCTGGATACCTATCCATAAATTCTGCATTTTTAAACACTTAATTACTCAATTCTCGCCGTTTGTTGGTATTACTCGTAAAACACATTTTCATAAACCAGCATCCCTTTCCTTTTTTTTTTTTACTTCCTTATCATTATACACCTTTTCATCATTATTATTGAATAACGACTCAACTCCTGTTTACATTACTTTTCATCATTTTTCTTATCATAAGGCGTTTCCAATCAAAATAAAACTCTCTAGTTAATAAGCTGATAACTTTACGGTAATCTACAATCTAGTATATTCCTTCGATAAAGTTCAATGGAAGGTTAGAGGTCATAAGAGGTCATCTCTCTCCCGATACAAAAATGTGTTCACGTTACTTTTTAGAAAAGATAGAGAAATTAAACTTAAACTTTACAAACACTTGAATGGTGGTAAATCACGACTACAAATTCAACAAATTAAATAAGAGAAGAGTCGACCACAACCAACAAAGACCTCCACTAAGGAAAGTAATAAATGTTTCCTTAAAATCAACTTAATTTCAAACTCAGGAAAACTGAGGAACAGTTTTCAGGACATCCTATTTACGAGGATACCATAAACAGGGATAGTTAATGATCTTCTAATAGAATTCCGGCTTCGTATACCAAAGTCTGCCGTCGTCTTTTCTCAGGTATTTGGCCTTTCTATTCTTACGATACGAATGTGAATGTAATGTTTAAGTAGATTTTAAAACTGTGTTTATGACGAAAGAAACCTACCTGTCCCTTTAATTCAGCTTTGAAAATAGGGAAAGAGAGGAAACCAAACGTTTATTTTTTTCATTTCCAGCAATATTACGATTCCAATAACTATATTTCGTTTCTTTATAAAGCGACTTGATAAACCTTACTCACTGGAAAATGAAACTAAGCTGGAAAACTTTAAAAATCCCGCGAGTAATTAACTATAATCGATTCGTCTATATTTTTATGATCTAATATCATTTTATATGTATAATTTTTCTAAACGATTTTTCACCACATCTCATCAAATCGTACCAACATTTTATACGTATAATTTTTCCCAAAAGATTTTTCATCATATCTAAGCAAATCGTACTAACATTTTAAATGTATATATTTTCCCAAACGATTTTTCAACATATCTAAGCAAATCATACTAACATTTATATGCATACACTTTTCCCCAACGATTTTCCAGCACATCTAAGCAAATCGCCACCTAATGAAAAGAAATGTTGCAGGACATGTATATATAAATCCATGAATAAAAAACATGTAATGCACCATTTCTGTTTGTGAAAAATGGATTTAGTAACAAGATAAAGGCTTTTATATAATGATCGATTCGAGGATTTTGCATCTTGACGTCTCCAAGAGCTAATAAAAACATAATGAAGGGCTGTAGTCTTAGTTCAGAATATGAAAAGACTGAAAATCATGTGTTATTAATTTGTGGCATCTGTTATTTCTCATGGTTTTTTAACATTCTACGAAGGTTGTCGACACCATTAAAAATAATAACAACAACAACAACAACAACAACAATAATAATAATAATAATAATAATAATAATAATAATAATAATAATAATAATAATACATCACGAGTATCCCATAAGCATCTAGGTTTTAGAGGACGAGACAATTTCTAGCCGATGAAATTGCGCTTAGCAACATTTCTTTCGAATCGATCCGTATAATTTGTTACGTTTTTAGTGTCATTTTAAAGCTGATTACCAGGTCATTATTTTAGTATACTCTAATATGCCCCATATGAATCATAAAAGGACAAAATGCAGAGGTGCAGTTAGCCGAAAATCTAACAATTTTTAAATTTTTTCATACTAAAACATTCGCTTACAGTTCGCCAGATAATTATGTAAATTTGTTTTGCATCCCAAATACGGATAAATTGCCTTTTCAAAGATGTATACTTCAATATAACTTATTCCAGCAATTGTACATTACAGCGTGAGATAGAAAATGGGAATTCAATATGACTTATTCCAGCAATTGTAATTATGTAAATTTGTTTTGCATCCCAAATACGGATAAATTGCCTTTTTCAAAGATGTATACTTCAATATACTTATTCCAGCAAATGTACATTACAGCGTGAGATAGAAATGGGAAAAATTATTACTCTATCGAGAACTTGCTTTGCCATATATTTATTTTAGAGCTTTATGTGTACTTATTTTTCTCGCTAGATTACATATAATAATATTATAATTCATGTTGAATAGTTGTAAGTCATCGTAGCTTGTTGACTAAAAGAAAATAGCAGAGTTGAAGGGTCTTAATAACGAGAAGTTAGGCCAAAAAAATAAATAACAAAATAAATAAAAGAAACAATGAAAAGTAAAATTAATCAATATTTATATTGTTGTATTGAAAATAATATATAATGTATAAGTTCCTTACAAAAACTGCTATAAATTGCTTTTCCTTTGAGATGTAGTTTATTATTATTTAATACCAAATAAAAACAACATTTTTAACGGTCTATGTACACTGGCCCGTATTTATATATATAAAAAAAATAATTACTAATTATAATGCCGGTAATAGTTTTCGCTCAGAATATGAGGCCAAGATAAATTTTTAATGCATATTTACTGTCATTCACGACGTAATGAACTTACATAAGCAATTAATGAGTGTAATGTACATAATGTACCGACGTTTTATAATTACGGAGTAATTAAATTGTATAAAAACTATTGCCGTCATTTTTGTCAGCACTTTGGACTAATTATATAGCGATAACAATTCTTATTAAAGGGGAAAGAATGGCCTGCTAGGCATGTTTGCTAATGAGGTTTGAAAAATACCTCTTCAGCGAGTTTCTTTTTATATAATTCAATGTCAATTAAATTACAAATTATAATGATAAATTTCGAGAGGATCTGATCTTGTTTGTCCTCAACAGGTGACAATAGGGGGACATGGAACAGCACCCACCCCCCCCTGCAAACCGATTTGTTCGTCTATGGTGGGGCGGGGGGGTAGGTATGGGAACTGGAAAGTAGGGAGACAGCAGCCCCGGTTCCAGCGCGTGTGGCGTCGCCCCAACAAGCTCGTGTATAAATTAATAATACATTAATGTCAGAACAATTGAAAGGTTATGTGTTCAAGCTGTGAATGTTTTATATAAACATGGCTGCGATACCCAACTAATGTTTGTAAGGTAAATTACACTCTCAGTAATAGTATGACATTATTGCTTTGAAATACAATTAAAAAATTTTCATTTCATTGTCATTTATTTTTATGAAAAAAAAGAATAAAATCCTGTATTATGAATTTTAAACTGCTTCCTGTAATATCGTAGAATTCCTGTAGCGACATTCTGCGGGAAATGAATACCAACCAACTTTATTGAAACTTTTTATTAACGAAATGTTCCAAAAAACGTTATTTTAGGTCAAATGCCTTACCTCTTATACCTAAAAGAAATGAAATGGGGTCCCTTATATTTACTGGCAGAAATCTTTTGTCACCCTAATGAGGGATGGAGAAGGGCGGGGGGAGGGGGGGAGGGGGGGGGTGTTAAGGGAGGGATTTTGGGAGACACTGTTCAGAAAATCACACCATAATGCTTTGAACACGAATGCATAATTGACATTCAGAAGCACAGAGAATCACAGGCATGCATTCAGTCACGGGAAAGAATAAGTAATTGGAACGCATTTCTGAAAAATGCAAATCACGATGACTCAGCGAGTTATCATACTTGGAGGAGGAGGAGGAGGAGGATTTTCATAATACTCTAGCCACTATATTTCTGAGAGGGAATTGATGCTTCAATCACTTTGATATGTATAGATCTGTCTCTTTTACAGACGGATGGCTGTTCAACAGAAGCCATAGAAACGTGGAAAACAATGATTATTTACCATGAGATTTCTTATACAGTTTGCGCAGTAAGCTTACAGACAATCCAGCCTCTTCGAATCACTTATCTGAGCGTATAAGTAGGTAACTGTTTTGATCATAGGCTTAAGTATTGGAGAACAACGAGAGTTTTACAGAGCGCCCTTTCGAGCCTGTTTGCAATAATTTCACAAACTGCTGTTGGCCAAACCTGCTCTGGACTGGTGCGGGCCGCCAAGCCCTGCTGGGAAGCCATGCTGCCGGCGACGTCTGTGGTGTTCGTTTCGACACAAAATCGTCGACACTTCCGGGATGCGAAAGTCACTCGAGGTCCTCCTCCATTTACTCCTCCTCCTCCTCCTACTCCTCCTACACCACCAACACTTCCTGCCGCCCCAACCCGGCCATTCTCGCGCTGGGGGCACTGAGCAACATTTGGTCCGCTTTTCGACTGGAGGTCGTTCCTATGCAATACGCACGACCCGTTTTTGGGCAGGTCCAGGGGCGTGTGCTGGGCGATGCCTGGTCCTCCTCCTCCTCCTCCTCCTCCTCCTCCTCCTCCTCCTGCCACTCCACAGTGCATCTGGCCGTGGAAACTACTCCCTTCGGAAGCGCTCTTGAGTCTCGCCCCTGAGGCCGTCCGTCAGACTTACTGGTTCCACCAGCGCCGTGGTCCTTTGAGTAGTCGGGATACAAGGGCTGGTACTGGAGGCCAGATTCCGACGTCGGTATCCTGCCACCCCGAGATCCTAAGGTGCTGTATCCCAAAGGAGTGCCATATAACAGTGGCGAAGAAGGGAAGAGCAAAATTCAAATTATGTTCAGGTACAAAGGCCATGAAATCTTAGGTCTTCTACAACTTATTACAATTAATGAATGAAGATCCTCTGGTAACTTATTACCCAAGACAACGGTATGGAATCTTAAGAGAACAAAAATTTATTCTATGTATCTTCATTTAATCTATTCTTCTTAGGCAGCTAATGCAATGAGATAAACAAATCAGTGATGTACTCTATTATACTGTTTCATTATCTTATGTTGGTTTTTGCTGACAATGACCACATATCTGAACATAGAAAGTACCAGAAACCACTAATACTAACATGCAAGCAATCCTCAAAAAAATGACGGCTCAAAATGAACCGAAAACCACATTTATGCAGCCAGGAAAAAAAAGATAAAGAACCCAATATAATATAATAAAGTACAAACGAAAAAATCAAAGGAATATAAATACTGAAACTGTAGAAAATCCTAATCGTTATAATCTTATTATAAAGAATAAGGAAAAGTCCACCAAGAATTCAATTCGGTTGCAATCCATTTCAAACTCTTCGCAGTCGCCGAGAGAAAATAAACAATATATAAAAAGTTTTGCCAGATTTCGAATGGAAAACGGATTGAGCAAAATATGGTCCGGGTCGGACTTCGACCTCCAAACTACTGCCTTGCAGATGCAGAGTTTGACCAAGTTTTGATAAAATAGGCTAAAAGATTATTTTTTATTTATTTTATTTTTCTATTTCATTTTATCATTCATTTTTATTTTTTTGGGGCTCAACAAGTTTCACTTTTTATTTAGGTTATGTTTTATCTACTTAAAAATTGCAAGACTTAGCAGACAACCGACTTTGATTTCTTATGAATATAAATATAAAAAAAAAACCATGAAAATATAAACGCATTTTTATATTTATAAACATTCAATTCCCCAAATTTTCTGTAGTCCTAAATTACTCAAATGACCCAAAAATAAATGTTATTTACTTACGTTTATGACTGAGAACATTCTAAAAAGTCCCATCCCACTTAAAAGACTTAATTAACGAGTAGCCCAACTTTTAATATGATGATATACTCTTAAGTGCATTTAATATCCACATGATTACGTTCCTAACCTTTCCTGGGCAACAGTAAGGCTCCATAATGTATCATTAACAAGGGAATAATTCATGATCAAGCAAAGCAACTTTATGAAAAATAGTTGATAGTTTAAAAACTAAAAACACAAAAGGTGACAGAACCGCTGACCTGATAAATCAGTCACAAAGGAGTCTGACGCACCAAGCCTTACGTTAAAGTCAGGCATTTTGCAAAAGTGAGGAAAAAAACCGACAATTTTTTTTAATGTCTTCGCAATAAACACCATAAAAAGAACCGAAAATGCTCGTACCAATGAAACTCCCAAAAAGGCAATAAAAAGCCCCATCTGAAAAATGACCTTAGCAACATTTTTCGAAATGCTTTCATAAAACTGACGCCAGGAACTGCAACGGCCGTGCAATGAAAAAAAAAAAGGAGAGATAAAATGCGAGTGAATAAAAGGAGATGCGGGAAAAAACGTTGAGAGTAATTTGTTTGGAGGGGCACAACTGAACTACTACTACTACTACTACTTTTTACCGAAAAAGAAAAAAAGTGGAATAAATAAATAAGGTGGGGAAAAAAAGATGAAAAAACAAAGCTTTCCCGTCTTTATGTATAGGACGTCTAAAGGGGATATCGCCTATTATTTCCATCTGAGGTTTAAAAAATGAGGAGTCGTAAATACTGACAAGGGGAAGGGGAAAGCGCCGCGTACATGAATCTCCAGATAAAACATTTGCTCCTCTTTCCTTTTAGGAAAGAGAAACAATTTATGTGCTGCGTTATGTATGGAGCAAGGCGTACAACAAAAACAAAGTGCATTCAGAGAGAGAGAGAGAGAGAGAGAGAGAGAGAGAGAGAGAGGCTCTCTCTTTCTCAGTAATGCTTGTAAAGTTGCAGTCCAGCGAAAAAAACGAAAAAAACAAGGAAAATAAATTCATGCCCAACAGAAAGTAGGTGAGAAGAAAAACCATAACACCAATGGAGAGAGAGAGAGAGAGAGAGAGAGAGAGAGAGAGAGAGAGAGAGAGAGAGGTTCTCTCTCTCTCTCTCTCTCTTCTCTCTCTCTCTCTCTCTCTCTCAAATACTTGGGCAGCTTTAGCTCAAGAAAGATAAGACGGGTAATTAAATACCAGGGTACAAAAGCAGTTTTCTTTCTTTTAAACAGAAAGATCTTTAGCCAATAAAACCTTCAATATATCATTAGGAGAAATTTGTGATTACCAGGACGCCGGTAAACCTAATATTTTATAAGGCAATAAATATCATCATGGCATATTTGAAAATTCTACTATGATAAAGATGAAAAAAAAAAAACTAAATAAATCAGTGCCAGTAACTAAAAAGTCTTACTTTCCTTTTGAGGCTCCTGGAAATAAATATTCATTATTATTTAGAAATAGTTACCTTGACTTACACTGAACGTCTCCTCCTCACCTGTTGAAAAAGATCGGCTGCATCTGGTGTCGAAGTAACTGGTGCCTTCAGTATAGACGCTGGAAGGAGACAGGCTCCCGTAGGGCATCATGCCATGCAGAGTAATCTGCTGTTGCTGCGACACCTGTCTGCATCTGCTGTTCCTGCTGCGACTGCTGTGGGTGCGTATAAATCTGTGTTGATGCGACAAGGCCACTAAAGGCTGATACCCGTGAGTACGATGGTGGCCACCAAGGGGCATCTGGAACTGGCCTTGGGACATCAGTGGCTCCGTTTCGCTTCCGGGTGGGTACGCCTGCGTGTGCAACGAGCAGGAGTACGTCCTTGGGTACGCCCTCAGCGTATCCGTGTGGTACGAGGTCATGGAGACCTGGTCCTCGGCGAGGTAACCCGACGGATTCTTGCAGCTCTCGTGCTGGGACTCGCACGGCAGCGCGTCGTAGATGCTGGAACACAGCGACGTCACTTCCGGGTTGGAGACGAAAGTCGTCGGTTCCAGGAGGTTGGTGCTCAGGGTGGGCTCGGCAGTCTCGGTGCCGTTTCCGTCGTCGGGGGCGTCGTTGCCACCCGGGAGGAGTTGTTGCTCGTCGAAGGAGTCCAAGGGGAGGGCGACGTTCCTGATTAAGTCGCCGTTTTGCTGTTTGCCCAAAATTCGGGTCATTGGGGATTGGGGCTGAGAGTGGACGCCCGTGTTGAGAATCACTAAGCTTGTCTGTTCCATGTCGTCTTTTCATTTATGCGGTCGTCGTCCTGGAAAACAGAATTTGCATGAGTCAGACAGTTAAATCTTAAAATAATTACTGTTGACAATTACTATAACCTTCACAAATCAGATTTTTGTTTTTATCTAAGAACAATTATATTGTTAATTACTACCGGTACCGCGCCCTAAAGGCTATAATTCGCGAAGCTCCAAGTTAAACCATCAAAGGGTTAACGTCATTTAAATGTGAATTTATGATATCTTAAAAATAAATCTTATATGGGATGAAATTTAAAAGAAATGACCCGTTTTCAGTAAGGCTTCGCTTTGCTCGTAGCAGCCTTCATGAATCAAATGGTTAGATTTATAAACAAACTATATTACTAATTACTATAACTTCATGAACCAGTTGTTAAATCCAAAAATGATGCTAATATTTTCAAGTTCTATAAACCTTCATTAGGATATGGAATGACCTGATATGACTATGAATTTAGTTATTACACTTGCATACACGAGAGAGAGAGAGGAGAGAGAGAGAGATCTGCTTGAACTGTTTGTTACTTTTTCATTACCGTTATACTCTCCACGCGGGGCACCCCCCCAGCTTATATATAACAAAAGCACAGCTAGGCACAAATTCACATTACACACGCGCGCGCGCGCAAACACACATACACACAAAATGAAGTCTAACAAGAGAGAAAAAACAAGGAAAAGTCCATGTCCCTGATGTGTTTTCCGAATGCAGTTTTCTCTCTCTCTCTCTCTCTCCTCATCTCTCTCTCTCTCGTCTCTCTCTCTCTCTCTCTCTCTCTCTCTCTTTCAACAAAGTAAGAATAAGAGGGGAAGGTACCGAGTCAGAAAGGCTCATTTATTGAAAATACACTGAGAAAACTAGTTACACATTGAAAAAAAAAAAGAATTAAAAGAATAATTCCGAATGACTTAAACCCGACGCGCTAAAAGCAAACATGAATGGATAATTATAATGTCAGGAGAGAGAGAGAAGAGAGAGAGAGAGAGAGATGAGAGAGAGAGAGAGAGAGAGAATTATGAAAAACTAGTTATTTTTTTTTATGTATACATACAGACAGGCACACACACACACACACACACACACACACACACACACATATATTATATATATATATATATATATATATATATATATATATATATATATATATATATATATTCACACACACAAACTACATATATATGTTAAGAGAGAGAGAGAGAGAGAGAGAGAGAGAGAGAGAGAGAGAGAGAATGTCATCGCTGCCTTGCACCAGCAGCTCATTCAATTGGGTTGGAAGGACAACGTCTAGTCGAGATAGAACGGCTGGGAAGAGTGACAAGATGTAAGACAAGCGAGTGTCCTCGGTCACCAGCGCTCACTAACCTGTCAACGGAGATAGAGAGAGAGACACGAACACGGCTTCCTTTCGCCGGTATGATTATATGCTATTGCGTCGAAAGATTCGGTTTTGATTAATGGTATTTTCTCTACGACAGTTTGTTTGTTTGTTTTTGTTTTTAGCGTTCTTGCTTATTCTGTTTATGCTGGCCTTTGGTTGAGCATTCAGAAATTTAAATGTTATGAAGGTCTTGCGATATACATGTACGTGTGTATGTATGTATGTGTATATATATATATATATATATATATATATATATATAATATATATATATATATGTATATGATATACACACATAAATAAATAAAGTAAATAAATAAATATATAATATATATATATATATATATATATATATAGATATATATATATATATATATATATATGTATATATACACACATAATATAAATAAATAAATATATATATAGTATATAATATATATATATATATATATATATATATATATATATATATATATATATAAGCATGTATGCATGCGTGCGTGTGCGTTGATAGACTTATCACAACGCCTCCGGGAAAAAGCCACGTAAAACACAGATAAAGGTTACTACCACGTTTAACCTTTGAGGAATGAATCAGCAATGAACTTCCCTGGTCAATTAAACTTTTCCATTATCACCAGAGCCACAATCCCCTGCATAAACATGCACTAGACTAGTTCTAAAATATTAATGTATTCCCATTTCGACACATCTTCCAATTCATCTAACTACTATTTTTTCATCTGCTTTTTACCCGCTTTCTAAAACCACCCACATTATACACACTTCTCCAACATATATTATTATAACCCTTTGATATTTCAATTGCAAAATACCTGACACGCTTGAATTTATGCATGTCTCTTATCACCTAAATTTCTGTAACATTTTAAATGATTTATCACAATGACAATGCTTGTATTTTTTTTTTACATTAATCTTCTTTTCACCCATCAAAACTTTTGCTTCCGTTCTAATACATATCTTATATCAAACCTTTACATATTCACAAAAGGACTGATAGTTTTCAATTTTGCTTTTAATAATTTAATTAACATAAGAAATTACGTCTCTTAAACTCATCAAAGTAAGTGTGCTTTCAATTTACTACCGATTTCCTCTCATAAAACTCCAGGATGAATTCTATACATAATATTTACACACAGTGAAATCTCCTAAAATCATTTAAAGAAACTGTTGTATTTAAATTATATGAAATTAGCCTATAGATTCACGTTATGAACGCTCAGTAATCTACATCTTCTTAATTCAGGCAAAATATTTTACAGTTAAATTCACATCGCTTATTTCTGTCAAAAAAAAAAAAAAAAAAAAAAAAAAAAAAAAAAAAAAAAAAAAAAAAAAAAACAGGTCAATCATGTCATATGTATATATATACACACACACACACACACACACACACACACACACACACACACACACACATATATATATATATATATATATATATATATATATATATGCATATATATATACTATATACAAATACAATATATATGTATACATAAATTATTTTTCTTTTGCTGCAATGGAAACCTTAATTTATGAAGACCCCAAAGGCAAAGATGAATGCACACGAAATACCATACACAAGCATTCACTGCTCCTTTACCTATAGCCTAAGGCAATCAAAAAACGTAACAGAACACAAACATACACACTCGCACCTACGCAATGATTTCTTTTGTTTTCCTCCAGCTGAAAAAAACAGACAAAGATTGGTGGCGGAAGAAATGAACGCGGGGAGTTTGTAAGACATGCGAGCGCTCGCCTGTCGTGCTCATTGATTTTAGCGTGCTATTCTGTCTTGCAACTCTGTTGTTTCTTTATCTTTATGCATGTTTATGTATGTATTTATGTAAACATATGCATGTATCACACACACACACACACACACATATATATATGTATATATATATAATGTATATTGTATTTATGTAAATATATATGCATGCTTACACACACACACAAACATATATATATATAATATATATATATATATATATATATATATATATAAATATATATACTATAGATATATATATATATATATATTATATATATATATATATATATAATGGATATATATATATATATATATATATATATATATATATATATAAAGAAGTAACAAAAGTCCACACTTATGTAATGTGTATTAAAAATACATAAAAGACGGGAGCTTTCGTCTACTTCATCAGTAGGCTGATGAGGTCTACTGATGAAGTAGACGAAAGCTCCCGTCTTTTATGTATTTTAATACGCATTTTACATAAGGGTGGAATTTTATTACTTCAAGATATTCCAGTCACGTTATGGTGATTATATATATATATATATATATATATATATATATATATATATATATATATATATATATATATATATATATATATACAACACATATTACAGGCGCGCGCGCGCACACGCACACACACACACACATATATATATATGTGTGTGCGTGTGCGTTTGTGATTCCGAAACGCGGGCTAAGAGTAAAACTGCTTGCATGCATCTCCCCTTCGTTACGGTCTCATTTGCATAAGGAATTCCGTAATTTTCCTTGTCATATTATATATAATCACTTCGTGCCATCTAACACATATTCTTCTTAAAAGCTCTATTCTAAAAATAAATAAATAAATAGAACAAAATAATTCTTCGGTACATTTTCTTTCATACCATGAATTAGGTCCGTATAACAATGCAGATCGTATCAGACTAATATGTATAATCTTATTTTCACACGTACATCTAGTCTATTTTTCCTCCTAACCTTATTCATCCTCTCATTGGTTTATTGGTTTACAGCCTTTCACTAATTTTCAACTTAAGAGAATTTGTACTGGATGCTGTTCCTAAAGATTCAAGAGATTCGACCTCGTTAAGAAATTCCATCTACGGCTATTCCATCCCTTTGTGCTGAACAAGTCTTTATAATTCCTTTTTGATCTTCTATTCATCTTGAGCTTAGTTCTCTCTAGGTATCAGGATCATTTTATGAAACAAGCTCTTTAAATATCTATAGGTGAATTTCTAATTAAATAAGATCATCTGCATATTCGAACTTTGGCAACTTTCCATCATTACTCTTAGCAAAAATCTTTCAATCCCCAACCGCTATTTTCCCATTTACACAATCTAAGTGAAGGGCGAACAGGAATATTACATAACATACTCTGTAGCGCCGAATTTATATAGCAAATTCACTCGACAAGACTCCATTAACATTATCTTTGCATCATCTGTGTTCATAGATATTCTCAAAGTCTCAATGAACTTTACATATTTAAAGAGTATACCACGGTGACGTGACACTTTCCATGATATTGACCTGTTGGCACTGTTAAATACATACGAAAAACTAAACGAAAAATCATTATTTTTTTATATTGTCTTATGCTTTCATACTTGCGTTGCCGGAGTCAAGTTATTGTTTTCTTCATTTAATATCTTTCTATACCATACTTCCGTAGAGCGTTTGTCTCATGCTTACTATTTAACAAAAAGATACGGAAGAACGCATGAGGTTACAAGTGAATAATAATAAATATATTCTGGAATGATGCTGAAATTCCGGTTGCTCATCACCTGAAAACCCTTATGACCCGCAGTGAAATTAAAGACCGGGTATATAAAAACCTTAAGGAATTACTCATCTTCAATTCATATGAGATGCCGTCCTTTCGGCAGAACACTCGGTGGAAAATTTCTCCGCGATATTTCATCAGAAAAACAAAATAATTGATGGTCTCTCCCGAGACGCTTCCGTGGCATTAAGGGGATATACTCGTGAATAATAGCAAAACACGATTCTTTTAAGAGCGCTGACAATACATCTACGTTGATTATTTTCCCGCAGAGTAGATAATTAAGTGACAGCTTACACACAAAGAAAAGAATGATATTATTTTTGAGAGCCGAGTGGATATATGAAAAGGTCAAGAGAAATGTAAGAGAAGCAAGAGCACATATGACTTATTTCTGCCTCGGATATTTAAACTAAGGACAAGAGAGTGATACGCGAAGAAATAGATTAGAATTAGAAACATGCAGGAGACAAAACGCTAATAAAACAAAAAAAGTAATATAAACAAAATACTGTATAAAATAATACATATCGATTTTTAAGGCACAGTCCTACAATCCATACCAAGTAATAATAATCATCATTTATACGAGAGAGAGAGAGAGAGAGAGAGAGAGAGAGAGAGAGAGAGAGAGAGAGAGAGAGAGAGATAAATATATTTTATTTCCTTATTATGAAGAATTCCACTTGCCAAAGAGACGACTTACAGGTTGATATTTACACATTATCCCAAACATGTAAGGAGTTAGTGAAGTGGTTAAACGAGAGAGAGAGAGAGAGAGAGAGAGAGAGAGAGAGAGAGAGAGAGAGTACTTGCCTTTTGAGGTAAAGTTGTGTTGGAAAAATTAGTCGAAGACATCGTGGTCAGGGAGAGGAGGGCATCGCACTGGTTGGCACCAGGAGTCGATGCAGGAGTGATGCCATAAGCGTCCAGTGCCACGCTCTTCGAAGAGGACGAAGCTGTTGAATGGAAACATATTATATACATATGTGTAATCACACGAAACCACATGTGTGACAGAAATATCTGACCCCACTGGGATCGAACCCTGGTCATTCAAGTGAAAGACAAAGGTAATACCAAATGACCCAACATACTGTGCCATTCGGTAGCGCCCTTGCCTTTTAACTTGAAGGCCTGGGTTCGATTCTGATGTGAGTCAAAAATTTAAATATACACACATATATATATACATATATATATTATATATATATATATAATATATATATATATATATATATATATATATATGTGTGTGTGTGTGTGTGTGTGTGTGTTGTGTGTGTGTGTATAACTGAATCACGAAAGTTTGGAACGTGATAAATCCATAAATAAAGGTATAAGCCACGAAGGAAAAATAAACAACGAGTTTCCGAAAGACCTTTCGACGTTCAACGTCCTTTACTTAGCAGACAAACGGTTTATCTGTTAAGTAAAGGACGCTGAACGTCGAAAGATCTTGCGGAAACTCCGTTGTTTATTTTTCCTTCGTGGCTTATACCTTTATATATATGTGTGTCTGTATTCAATAATGATTGCATTTCTCTAACAGAAATTAGTTTAAGAAAAAAATCATCATTACATTATTCAAAAGTGGACACCAGTCCAACATAATCTACCATTTCACAAACTTACATACAAGGTTTATAAAAAATATTTCAATTCCCGCACCTACTTGGTCTTTGTTCCTACACCCTTGTCACTCCATCTAGCCAGTATTCTCAAATGCAACTTCCCCTTTCCTTCAAGAATTTCCCTTTAGAACAATAATCCTTCAGGAACATCCTTTCATCAATTCCTATCAGTATCTATTGCAAAAATAATTTTTCTATTGCAAAAATCTTTTTTTGCTATTACAAAAATAATTTATTGCTATTACAAAACTCATTTTTTTCCATTGCAAATTTTTTCCTATTACAAAAAGTCCTTTCTTTTATCACAAAAATAATTTTTCTATTAGGAAAAGTAAAAATAATTGTTTCAATTAGAAAAAATATTTTTCTATCACAAAAATAATTTTTCCTGTTGCAAAAGTAATTTTTTCTATTTAAAAAATAATGTTTTCTATTACAAAAATAACTATTTCAGTATCCTCTGCTTTTTTGTACCGTTCACACCTCAAGTGCCGAGCTCAAGTTGGGTGAATAATCTTTTATTATTTTAAATTTATGATACAATAGACATTCCTCCTCTAATTTCATTTTTCATACAGACCCACCAATCTTCCTTGATTCTTTTATCATTTAGAGCAGGTCTTCTCTCCTATTTAAATCGTCTATTCCTTTTTACTTCTAAATACAAATGCTAATACTTATCCTTTTTCAACTACCTTCCTTCAACCCTTTTATTCTTTGATGCAGTTATTCTCTCATTATCAACTTTCTTTTCCTGCAAATACTTTTCTTTTCCCAGTTTGTAAAGTATATGTCATCAATGTTACTATTAAACACATACTATTAGCAATTATTAACAACATTAAATTCCACTCACGATTCCTATCCGTTTTTTTCTTATTCGGCAGCATCGTATCCCAATCTCCTATCTGTCTTTTCTCAGACTTTCTCTCTTTATCGCTATAAATATACGTCCCCTATGTTGGCTGATATATTTACCAACATAGGGGAAGTGTACAATTCTGAGTGTGACCCATTTTTCACCAATCCGGTCAACACCCCTATGTTCGTATTTTATGAAAAGTTTTGATTATGTTACGTAAACAATATACTCCTGACACCTTTCACCTTACATTTCATATTTCTCTCTCTCTCTCATCTCTCTCTCTCTCTCTCTCTCTCTCTCTCACACACAAAACACACACGTATAATATATATAATATATACATATATATATATATAATAATATATATATATATATATAATATATATATATATATATATATATATATATATATATATATATGACATATCATTTACCATTTGCCCTAAAACCTTTCACAGTGCTTCATAAATCTCTTGATCAGCACATGATCTACGTTGTTTGGGATCACAATCATCTTCCCCCGTCAATCTTTCTGTTTTCTGTCTGAATTTCTGAACTACACTGCATCATAAACCTCTTTAAGTTGTATTAATCGCTTTAGTACCTTTTAACCTTTTTACAAACGAACAATCATTCATTTCAACAATTCTTGTGGAGACTTTTCTGAATCGGGCACCTTGAATCCGGCAACCATATTGCAGAGGTTTTCTTGTAATCACATCACTCCTGTGCCATTCCATTTTTAAACCTTAAAATTTCCCTCCTTTCATCGGCACCTCTCATTTCCACAGAGATTTACTAACTGTCGTTAAATCCTTATAATTCCTACATCTTTTAGATCTACCATTTTCCTCTATTATAAGATTTGTTCCATCAACTCGCGTCTACATAATGCTCAAACAATATCTTACCACATGCATATTTCATTCTAAAATGCATCTGTTCGTCAACCCTTTCTCCCGTCTGCTAAAATTCCCTTCCTTCATTAGAGTTTATCCTAAATTTTCCCCCAAAATTTCACAATAACCAACTCGATCGTCCCATTGCATATTTTGACGAGAACCTTTCTTTTCTCATTAATTAAACTCTTCATTTCAGTCTACCACAAAGGATTCTTTTTAAAACTCCTTCCCTTTCTATGGACCATACCATTAAACGGTCGCTTTTGTTTCGTTATCGAAAAGCCTGCATACTTCCCGTCTGCTAATTTTTCATCCGTACTCATTTTCTTCTACCTTTGCGATTCTTATATTATATTCATATACAGATTCTCAATCCGTCCTAGTGGACCAGATGTAGTACATCTCACTTCTCTTCCCCCCATAACAATCAATGAACGATATTTTTGCCCAAAAAATATTTTTTTCCCTACCATTCGCTCATTCCTTTGTATAGTTCTGAAACACGTTTTCACAATCAAAATCCTATCAGACTTCCTGTAGTCTCGTGCACGCTGTCTGTTTTTTACGCTGATGCACTATTTCTGCGTCTCTGAATGCAGGCAAGCACAAATTTCCCAGGAGCTCTCTCTCTTGTAGATTCCCAATTTTGCCATTTCAGGTTTATACATAAACGCACACAGCTATAACTATATTCATATACACATGACCAGACACAAACAAACATACATATATATATATATATAGTATATATATATATATATATATATATATATATATATATATATATATATATATAAGTAAAAATACCATCAACAGTAGCCAATTGTAATAATTTTTGCAAGATACATATTACGTATAGGTATAACTAAATACATACACATGTTACATATACACATATAAAAAACAATATATATATATATTTATATATATATGTGTGTGTGTGTGTGTGCGCATGTGTGTGTGTGTGTGTAATATACATACATGCATGCAAACATACATAAATACATAAGTGTCTTTTAACAAAACAACAGAGCCAGAATGAGCTACTAACTGATTCCAAAACCGCAAAAATGAATAATAAGACCGGTGTTATTCATTATTAATGAGATAATTTTGTTTTTATAACTTATCCCGCTCGTCTGTCGCGTTCGCAAATAAGCGGAGTCATTTGCATACAGACAAAGACCGAATAACATCCAAACACTGAATTCCATCAGTCCAGTCTTTTATAATTCCCAGTTCCCTTCTCCCACAGCTTGTGCTACATTATTTACAAAGCCATTTCACCTCCCAGCTAAGACACGACTGAATAAATGAATTGATAACACTCTCAGGGACTTTTTTGTGTGATATATTGGTAAAGATGATTTAAATCAACGGAAGATTAAGTTTTTTATATCATGTGAGCTCGATATGAAGCTAGAAGGTTTGGTAAAAGCAGACTTTTTTTTTTTTGGCACAGCGTGAAGGCAATCAAATAAATTGACATATCGTAACAGGTAATCCACCAACCTATTATATATATATATAATATATATATATATATATATATATATATATATATATATATATATATATATATATATATATATATATATATATATATATATATATATATATATATATATACACGCACGCACACACACACACACACACACACACACACACATATATATATATATACTATATATATCTATATATATATATATATAAGTAAAATTTGCAGAAGATCTGTTATGATTTTTCAGTGAACTTTTATGAATTCTGATCTGAGTAAAAAATATTTGTGTTGACAGAGGATTGTTGAAAATGTCAGGGATCCAGCCACAAATGAAGATTATATTGCGTAAATAATTTACATGTATATATATATATATATATATATATATATATATATATATATATTATATATATATACTAATAATAAATCACCTGTAATACACTATACAATACCTGACGTGTTCCTAGTGGCATTCTTTCTTCTCCTGAGGAAGCAAGCTATGATAGAGACTTGAGGACCAGCAGAGCTGCTCCTGACAGCGTCAGTTATAGAACCATGAGTCGAGGGATCCTCCAGTTGGCTCCCACTGCAGTGCTGGCCACTCCAGCAATCTCTGCAATGCATCAGATAGAAAAAAAGAATTCTTAAATGCAAATGAGATCCTGTATAGGTCGGCTGATTAGTATGACTGCTCCGCAGTGCTTCAATAAATGAATTTCATGAATATAAGGGAATATATAAGGGGATATAAGGGAATATAAGAGTGTATTCTTTTTCAGTATTTCAATAAATTAAATACCTTCATTATACCCAAGTGATTATAAGAACGAATATTTATCATTTCTTGTTTTGAATTGTACCAACGGAGCTCTTCTAAGCATATAAATAGCAGTATAAAGAGATTACCACAAGACTAATTTGCAATCTTGACTCTTGAGCTTTTAAAGTTATTTTACAGCAATTACATTATTTGACAATGAAAGTGAATCACCACCGATTTAAGCATATCTCTATGGATGTGAAAATAACTGAAATTCGTGAATAAATCTAATGTAATTTTCTATTCTTCAGTCTTAAATGCTGCAAAGGGCAAAGCTGCAATATTTTTATGTCGTAGAACGCATTTAAATAGTGCAAAATTATACAAGAAAAGTTTAAAGTACTGTATACACCAAAACACAGACCAAGGCATGAAATACAATATAAATCATAGAAAGTATTTAAATGAATTCCACTTCATATGATCTGGTATCAAACC
>NC_061103.1:25523992-25538992 GCF_015104395.2 Macrobrachium nipponense | reverse complement strand
AAATGCCGTTATTTCTCCATTTTATCCTTCCTTCCTTATTTTATTTCCTTTTTTTTTTCAGTCACACTGGTAGAAATGTTCCGTGAAAGTGTAAATATATTTCTGAATTTTATTCCGTTGTATTTTTTGGTTTTTTATGTCGATATGTTCGGCTAAATGCAATAACGTTATTGCATGATTTTATTTCGTGATAGTCGCACGTTATGGAATTATATTCTGCACAAATGGTATTTCATTCATGGATTTTTTTACTAGGTTAATGAGAGCGATAGATATGTTCTTCATCAGTAGGATCCTCTTTTTTTTTTTTTTTTTTTTTTTTTTTTTTTTGTTTTTTTTTTTTTTTTTTTTTTTTTTTTAAATCGAACGTATAGTAACACGCAAAATATGCTATAATTTATTTATTTCATTTCCTTTCGAATTACATTGGAAGAAAAAACGTTAAGTAAACATGTAATTTATGCTTTAATTCTCTAACTTACGGTATAAATACTCCTTTATCTTTTGATTTTGTGTTCCTGTAAGTATGATTTTTCCCAAACCTGGACTGTCAGAACTTATACTCCTTTATATGATAGAATCAAGGAGCGTGGAAGTGATAACGCAATGAAGAATTATGAATAATTTTCAGTTCTGCTCCCACTTCATGCTAGTTAAGATAAGACAAAGAGCGAGTTAAGATAGAAAATATTTCTTCGTGTGGTTTTCTTCGTCTTCTTATAGTTACTTATATTCCATTACTTCCTCTTGAAAAACATCTCGCAATGTTTCAGTTGCAGGGGCGTGTTAATTTTTAGCATTTATTTTCTTTTCACCTGAAATAATTCTCCCGTTTTGATTATTTTCATAAAATTATAGATACTTTACGCAGGAGTGAATCCCACTCATTTCACAAGTTATTGTTTGAGTATAGAGTTTAATTCTGAGGATTCTTGTCAGTTATCCAGGAATGCCCAATGGTTTGATACCGGATCATATGAAGTGGAATTCATTTAAATACTTTCCATGATTTATATTGTGTTTCATGCCTTGATCTGTATTTGTTAGGGCGTTCACAGTACTTTAAAACTTTTCTTGTATAATTTTACACTATTTAAATGCGTTCTACGACATAAAAATATTGCAGCTTTGCCCTTTGCAGCATTTAAGGCTGAAGAATAGGAAATTACATTAGATTCATTCACGAATTTCAGTTATTTTCACATCCATAGAGATATGCTTAAATCGGTGGTGATTCACTTTTATTGTGAAATAATGTAATTGCTGTAAAATAACTTTAAAAGCTCAAGAGTCAAGATTGCAAATTAGTCTTGTGGTAATCTCTTTATACTGCTATTGATATGCTTAGAAGGAGCTCCGTTGGTACAATTCAAAACAAGAAATGATAAATATTCATTCTTATAACCACTTGGGTATAGTGAAGGTAATTAATTTATTGAAATACTGAAAAATAATACACCCTTATATTCCCTTATATCCCCTTATATATTCCCTTATATTCATGAAATTCATTTATTGAAGCACTGCGGAGCAATCATACTAATCAGCCGACCTATACAGGATCTCATTTGCATTTAAGAATTCTTTTTTTCTATCTGATGCATTGCAGAGATTGCTGGAGTGGCCAGCACTGCAGTGGGAGCCAACTGGAGGATCCCTCGACTCATGGTTCTTATACTGACGCTGTCAGGAGCAGCTCTGCTGGTCCTCAATGTCTCTATTATTGCTTGCTTCCTCAGGAGAAGAAAGAATGCCACTAGGAACACGTCAGGTATTGTATAGTGTATTACAGGTGATTTATTATTAGTAAATATATAATCTTATATTATATAATATCTATATATATAGTATACTATATATAGATATATAAAACATGTGCAAAATTATTTTACGCAATATAATCTTCATTTGTGGCTGGATCCCTGATATTTTCAACAATCCTCTGTCAACACAAATATTTTTTACTCAGATCAGAATTCATAAAAGTTCACTGAAAAATCATAACAGATCTTCTGCAAATTTTACTTATATATATATATATATATATATATATATATATATATATATATATATATATATATATATATATATATATATACACAACATATACATATATGTGTGAGTGTATACATTATATATATATATTATATATAACATAGGTTGGTGGATTACCTGTTACGATATGTCAATTTATTTGATTACCTTCACGCTGTGCCAAAAATAAAAAATGTCTGTTTTTACAAAACCTTCCAGCTACATATCGAGATCACATGATATAAAAACTTAATCTTCAGTTGATTTAAATCATCTTTACCAATATATCACACAAAAAAGCCCCTGAGAGTGTTATCAATTCATTTATTCAGTCGTGTCTTAGCTGGGAGGTGAAATGGCTTTGTAAATGAATGTAGCACAAGCTGTGGGATGGGAAAGGGAACTGGGGAAATTATAAAAGAACTGGACTGATGGAATTCAGTGTTTGGATGTTATTCGGTCTTTGTCTGTATGCAAATGACTCCGCTTATTTGCGAACGCAACAGACGAGCGGGATAAGTTATAAAAACAAAATTATCTCATTAATAATGAATAACACCGGTCTTATTATTCATTTTTGCGGTTTTGGAATCAGTTAGTAGCTCATTCCGGCTCTGTTGTTTTGTTAAAAGACTTAAGTATTTATGTATGTTTGCATGTATGTATGTATATTACACACACACACACACGCGCTTGCACACACACACACACACACACATTATATATATATATATATATATATATATATATATATATATATATATATTGTTTATATGTGTATAATAACATGTGTATGTATTTAGTTATATACCTATACGTAATATGTATCTTGCAAAATTATTACAATTGGCTACTGTTGATGGTATTTTTTTTCTTTGTAGGTACTTTTATATATATATATATATATATATATATATATATATATATATATATATATATGTTTGTATGTGTCTGGTCATGTGTATATGAATATAGTTATAGCTGTGTGCGTTTATGTATAAACCTGAAATAGCAAAATTGGGAATCTACAAGAGAGAGAGCTCCTGGGAAATTTGTGCTTGCCTGCATTCAGAGACGCAGAAATAGTGCATCAGCGTAAAAAACAGACCAGCGTGCACGAGACTAGAGGAAGTCTGATAGGATTTTGATTGTGAAAACGTGTTTCAGAACTATACAAAGGAATGAGCGAATGGTAGGGAAAAAAAATATTTTTGGGCAAAAATATCGTTCATTGATTGTTATGGGGGGAAAAGAAGTGAGATGTACTATACATCTGGTCCACTAGGACGGATTGAGAATCTGTATATGAATATAATTATAAAAATCGCAAAGGTAGAAGAAAATGGGTACGGATGAAAAATTAGCAGACGGGAAGTATGCAGGCTTTTCGATAACGAAACAAAAGCGACCGTTTAATGGTATTGGTCCATAGAAAGGGAAGGAGTTTTAAAAAGAATCCATTGTGGTAGACTGAAATGAAGAGTTTAATTAATGAGAAAAGAAAGGGTCTCGTCAAAATATGCAATGGGACGATCGAGTTGGTTATTGTGAAATTTTGTGGTGAAAATTTAGGATAAACTCTAATGAAGGAAGGACATTTTAGCAGACGGGAGAAAGGGTTGACGAACAGATGCATTTTAGAATGAAATATGCATGTGGTGAGATATTGTTTGAGGAAAATGCAGACGCGAGTTGATGGAACAAATCTTATAATACAGGAAAATGGTAGATCTAAAAGATGTAGGAATTATAAGGATTTAACGACAATTAGTAAATCTCTGTGGAAATGAGAGATGCCGATGAAAGGAGGGAAATTTTATGGTTTAAAAATGGAATGGCACAGGAGTTGATGTGATTACAAGAAAACCTCTGCAATATGGTTGCCGGATTCAAGGTGCCCGATTCAGAAAAGTCTCCACAGGAATGGTTGAAATGAATGATTGTTCGTTTGTAAAAGGTTAAAAGGTACTAAAGCGATTAATGCAACTTAAAGAGGTTTATGATGCAGTGTAGTCCAGAAATTCAGACAGAAAACAGAACGATTGACGGGGGAAGATGATTGTGATCCCAAACAACGTAGATCATGTGCTGATCAAGAGATTTATGAAACACTGTGAAAGGTTTAAGGGCAAATGGCAAATGATGTGTCATATATATATATATACACACACACACACACACGCACACACACACACACACACACACATATTATATATATATATTATATATCTATATATATATTATATATATATATATAGTTAATATATATAATTATATGTGTTTGTGCGTGTGTTGAGAGAGAGAGAGAGAGAGAGAGAGAGAGAGAGAGAGAGAGAGAGAGAGAGAGAAATATGAAATGTAAGGTGAAAGGTGTCAGGAGTATATTGTTTACGTAACATAATCAAAACTTCTCATAAAATACGAACATAGGGGTGTTGACCGGATCGGAGAAAAATGGGTCACACTCAGAATTGTACACTTCCCCTATGTTGGTAAATATATCAGCCAACATAGGGGCCGTATATTTATAGCGATAAAGAGAGAAAGTCTGTGAAAAGACAGAGATAGGAGATTGGGATACGATGGTGCCGAATAAAAAAAAAACCGATAGGGAATCGTGAGTGGAATTTAGTGTTGTTAATATTTGCTAATAGTACGTGTTTAATAGTGACAGTGATGACATATACTTTACACACTGGGGAAAGAAAAGTATTTGCAGGAAAATAAAGTTGATAATGAGAGAATATCTGCATCAAAGAATAAAAGGTTGAAGGAAGGTAGTTGAAAAAGGATAAGTATTAGCATTTGTATTTAGAAGTAAAAAGGAATAGACGATTTAAGTAGGAGAGAAGACCTGCTTCAAATGATAAAAGAATCAAGGAAGGTTGGTGGGTCTGTATGAAAAATGAAGTTAGAGGAGGAATATCTATAGTATCATAAATTTAAAATAACAAAAGATTATTCACCCAACTTGAGCTCGGCACTGAGGTGTGACCGGTACAAAAAAGCGGACACTGAAAAGTAATTTTTGTAATAGAAAACATTCTTTTTGAAATGGAAAAAATTACTTTTGCAATAGAAAAAATGATTTTTGTGATATAAAAATATTTTTTTCTAATAGAAACAATTATTTTTACTTTTCCTAATAGAAAAATTTTTTTTTGATAAAAGAAATGATTTTTTGTAATAGAAATAAATATTCTTATACTATAAAAAATTATTTTTATAACAGAAAAAATGGTTTTTGTAATAGAAAAAAATTGGCAATAGAAAAAAATCAGTTTTGTAATAGCAAAAAAATATTTTTGTAATGGCAAAAAAAGATTTTTGCAATAGAAAAAGTTCTTTTTGCAATAGATACTGATAGGAATTGATGAAAGGATGAGAAATGTATAGGGTGAAAAGATATTTGAAATTAATTAGAAGTGGTTTGGTCACGATAATGTTCTTGAAGGATTATTGTTCTAAAGGGAAATTCTTGAAGGAAAGGGGAAGTTGCATTTGAGAATACTGGCTAGATGGAAGTGACAAGGGTATGGGAACAAAAGCCAAATAGGAGGTTCAAATAAAAAAAGGGGGGGGGTGTTAAATAAGGTGCGGGAATTGAAATATTTTTGATAAACCTTGTATATAAGTTTGTGAAATGGTAGATTGTGTGGGACTGGTGTCCACTTTTGAATAATGTAGTATTATTGAATACAGACACACACACACATATATATATATATATATATATATATTTTATATATATATATATATATATATATATATATATATATATATATATATATATATATATATATAAATGTGTGTGTGTGTGTTTGCATATTTAGATTTGTGACTCACATCAGAATCGAACCAAGGCCTTCAAGTTGAAAGCCAAGGGCGCTACCGAGTGGCACAGTATGTTGGGTCAATTGGTATTACCTTTGTCTTTCACTTGAATGACCAGGGTTCGATCCCAGTGGGGTCAGAAAAATATTTATGTCACACATGTGGTTTCGTGTTGATTACACATATGTATATAATACGTTTCCATTCAACAGCTTCGTCCTCTTCGAAGAGCGTGGCACTGGACGCTTATGGCATCACTCCTGCATCGACTCCTGGTGCCAACCAGTGCGATGCCCTCCTCTCCCTGACCACGATGTCTTCGACTAATTTTTCCAACACAACTTTACCTCAAAAGGCAAGTACTCTCTCTCTCTCTCTCTCTCTCTCTCTCTCTCTCTCTCTCTCTCTCTCTCTCTCTCTCTCTATTTCTTTCTTTCTTTCTTTTAACCACTTCACTAACTCCGTACATGTTTGGGATAATGTGTAAATATCAACCTGTAAGTCGTCTCTTTAGCAAGTGGAATTCTTCATAATAAGGAAATAAATTATAATTCTCTCTCTCTCTCTCTCTCTCTCTCTCTCTCTCGTCTCTCTCTCTCTCTCTCTCTCTCTCTCTCGTATAAATGATGATTATTATTACTTGGTATGGATTGTAGGACTGTGCCTTAAAGATGGATATGTATCATTTAAACTGTATTTTTTAGATTACTTTTTTTTTTATTATATTAGCGTTTTGTCTCCTGCATGTTTCTAAATCTAATCTATTTCTTCGCGTATCACTCTCTTGTCTTTAGTTTAAATATCCGAGGCAGAAATAAGTCATATATGCTCTTGCTTCTCTTACATTTCTCTTGACCTTTTCATATATCCACTCGGCTCTCAAAAATAATATCATTCTTTTCTTTGTGTGTAAGCTGTCACTTAATTATCTACTCTGCGGGAAAATAATCAACGTAGATGTATTGTCAGCGCTCTTAAAAGAATCGTGTTTTGCTATTATTCACGAGTATATCCCCTTAATGCCACGGAAGCGTCTCGGGAGAGACCATTAATTATTTTGTTTTTCTGATGAAATATCGCGGAGAAATTTTCCACCGAGTGTTCTGCCGAATTTCTAGGTTGGCATCTCATATGAATTGAAGATGAGTAATTCCTTAAGGTTTTTATATAACCGGTCTTTAATTTCACTGCGGGTCATAAGGGTTTTCAGGTGATGATCAACCGGAATTTCAGCATCATTCCAGAATATGATATTTATTATTATTCACTTGTAACCTCATGCGTTCCACCGTATCTTTTTGTTAAATAGTAAGCAATCAGATAAACACTACGGAAGTATGGTTTAGAAAGATATTAAATGAAGACAACAATAATTTGACTCCGGCAACGCAAGTTATGATATCATAAGACCATTATAAAAAAATAATGATTTTTCTTTTAGTTTTTCGTGTGTATTTAACAGTGCCAACAGACCAATATCATGGAAAGTTTCACGTCACTGTGGTATACTCATTAAATATGTAAAGTTCATTGACACTGAGAATATCTATTAACCCAGATGATGTAAAGATAATGTTAATGGAGTCTTGTCGAGTGAATTTGCTATATAAATTCAGCGCTACAGAGTATGTTATGTAACATTCCTGTTCGCCCTTCACTTAGATTGTGTAAATGGGAAATTAGTGGTTGGGGATTGAAAGATTTTTGCCTAGAGTAATGATGGAAAGTTGCCAAAGTTCGAATAGCCAGATGATCTTATTTTAATTAGAAATTCACCTATAGATATTTAAAGAGCTTGTTTCATAAAATGATCCTGATACCTAGAGAGAACTAAACTCAAGATGAAAAGAAGAGAAAAAAGGAATTATAAAGACTTTTTCAGCACAAAGGGATGGAATAACCGTAGATGGAATTTCATAACGAGGTCGAATCTCTTGAATCATTAGGAACAGCATCCAGTACAAATTTTCTTAAGTTGAAAATTAGTGAAAGGCTGTAAACCAATAAACCAATGAGAGGCTGAATAAGGTTAGGAAGAAAAATAGAATAGATGTACGTGTGATAATAAGATTATATATATTAGTCTGATACGATCTACATTGTTATACGGACCTAATTCATGGTATGAAAGAAACTGTACCGAAGATTTTTTTTTTTTTTTTTATAGAATAGAGCTTTAAGAAGAATGTGAGTTAGATGGCACGAAATGATTATACATAATATCACAAGGAAAATTACGGAATTCCTTATGCAAATGAGACAGTGACGAAGGGGAGATGCATGCAAGCAGTTTTACTCTTAGCCCGCGTTTCGGACACACAAACGCACACGCACACACACACACATTATATATAAATTTGTTATATATATATATATATATATATATATATATATATATATATATATATATATATATAATCACCATATGGACTGGAATATCTTGAAGTAATAAAATTCCACCCTTATGTAAAATGTGTATTAAAAATACATAAAAGACGGGAGCTTTCGTCTACTTCATCAGTAGACCTCATCAGCCTACTGATGAAGTAGACGAAAGCTCCCGTCTTTTATGTATTTTTAATACATTTTACATAAGTGTGGACTTTTATTACTTCTATATATATATATATATATATATATATATATATATATATATAATATATGTGTGTGTGTGTGTGTGTGTGTGTGTGTGTGTGTGTGTGTGTGTGTGTGTTCGTGTGTGTGTGTGTGTGCGCGCGTGTGTGTGTGTAAGCATGCATATATATTTACGTAAATACATATATATATATATATATATATATATATATATATATATATATATATATATATATATACATATATACATATACATATATATATCATATATATATATATATATATATATATATATGTGTGTGTGTGTGTGTATACATGCATATATATTTACATAAATACATACATAAACATGCATAAAGATAAAGAAACAACAGAGTTGCAAGACAGAATAGCACGCCTAAAAATCAATGAGCACGACAGGCGAGCGCTCGCATGTCTTACAAAACTCCCCGCGTTCATTTCTTCCGCCACCAATCTTTGTCTGTTTTTTCAGCTGGAGGAAAACAAAAGAAATCATTGCGTAGGTGCGAGTGTGTATGTTTGTGTCTGTTACGTTTTTTGATTGCCTTAGGCTATAGGTAAAGGAGCAGTGAATGCTTGTGTATGGTATTTCGTGTGCATTCATCTTTGCCTTGGGGTCTTTCATAAATTAAGGTTTCCATTGCAGCAAAAGAAAAATAATGTATGTATACATATATATTGTATTTGTATATATGTATATATATATGCATATATATATATATGTATGTATATATATATATATATACATATGACATGATTGACCTGTTGTTGTTTTTTTTTTTTTTTTTTTTTTTTTTTTTTTTTTTTTTTTTTTTTTTGACAGAAATAAGCGATGTGAATTTAACTGTAAAATATTTTGCCTGAATTAAGAAGATGTAGATTACTGAGCGTTCATAACGTGAATCTATAGGCTAATTTCATATAATTTAAATACAACAGTTTCTTTAAATGATTTTAGGAGATTTCACTGTGTGTAAATATTATGTATCGAATTCATCCTGGAGTTTTATGAGAGGAAATCGGAGTAAATTGAAAGCACACTTACTTTGATGAGTTTAAGAGACGTAATTTCTTATTTTAATTAAATTATTAAAAGCAAAATTGAAAACTATCAGTCCTTTTGTGAGTATGTAAAGGTTTGATATAAGATATATATTAGAACGGAAGCAAAAGTTTTGATGAGTGAAAAGAAGCTTAATGCAGAAAAAAACAAATGCAAGCATAGTCATTGTGACAAATCATTTAGATGTTACAGAAATTTAGGTGATAAGAGACATGGATAAATTCAAGCGTCGTCGGGTATTTTGCAATTGGAAATATCAAAGGGTTATAATAATATATGTTGGAGAAGTGTGTATAATGTGGTGGTTTTAGAAAGCGGGTAAAAAGCAGATGAAAAAATAGTAGTTAGATGAATTGGAAGATGTGTCGAAATGGGAATACATTAATATTTTAGAACTAGTCTAGTGCATGTTTATGCAGGGGATTGAGGCTCTGGTGATAATGGAAAAGTTTAATTGACCAGGGAAGTTCATTGCTGATTCATTCCTCAAAGGTTAAACGTGGTAGTAACCTTTATCTGTATTTTACGTGGCTTATTCCCGGAGGCGTTGTGATAAGTCTATCAACATACACGCACGCATGCATACATGCTTATATATATATATATATATAATATATATATATATATATATATATATTATATATCTATATATATATAATATATATATCTAATAAAAGGAGCCCATAAAAAACACAAATGTAGAGAGAAAAGTACTATATTTCAGAGACTGCTGTTCTCTCTTCAGGTATATGAATGAGAAAAGTTTACAGAAAAGGTGGTGATATTTATACCAAGAGATTCGTCCACAAGTAAGCCAATTTAGGTCACCCCCGCTGATAATCTTCCTTTAATCTTCCTTAAGCGTTGGTTGAATGAACACTGCGTCGACGATGTCTGATGTCCAATTCCCTTTTGAGATGTTCATTACCTGCTTCTCTTTTATTAAGGCCGATTCCATCATTTGACTCTTGTACCGGCAGTTGCTGCTATAAATTACACGTGACATATTCCAGTTTATTCTATGGTTATGTTCAATTTATATGATTGAAAATAGCCGAGTTTCTGTTGTCCAATACCTAACTGACCGTTTGTGTTGTATTTCTCTGGGGAAAAAAAAAAGTGATTTACCTGTAAAATCCGTGTAAGATTTGGTCACAGTCCTGGCATGGGATCTCATATACCCCAGAGTCTTGGGCGATGTCTTTTGTTGGACGTTAATCAGGGATTTGGCTAAGGTATTTGGGTAGGTAAATGCAAAAGGGTGGATTTCCCAAGGGTGTGAGTTACTCTCTTAATCGTCTCCAGGTGGGGAATTTTTATTTTATTGTTGGTGGTCTCTGGTCTTGTCTTTAGGGGGTCGGTAGAAAATTACGTTGCTTTTGAATTGCTTTTCTCAATTATATGGTCAAGGATACTTTAAAGATGAAAGTTGCTTGCGAATTAGTTCAAATTCTTTTTCCAGGAAATCTGGGGAACAAATTCGTAAGGCTCTTAGGAATAGGTTGCTGGCTAGACCTATCTTGATAGTATTGTCATGATAGCTAAAGTAGTGAATATATGAAAGTGAGAACGTTGGTTTTCTGTATATGGTAATTTGTATTCTGTCGTGTCTCTGATTATTAAAACATCAAGAAAAAAGGAATTTGTTGTCTGTTTTCCCATTCAACTTTAAATTTGATGCTGGGCACTAATGCGTTTAATTTTGAGAGGAATTCATTAAAATTACCCCACTTATTATCCAAAATGTTAGTATGTCATCCACGTATCTCATCCACAGCATGTTTTTGGGTTTTATTGCATTTATTACTGTAGTTTCAAAGTATCCATGTACAGATTGGCTAAAATAGGACTTAAAGGACTACCCATACTACACCCGAATTTTTGCTTGTAGAATGATTCCCCCGAATGAAAATTCGTTATTAGATGCACATAATTCAACTAACTTTATTATTTTGTCAAGTGCCAAAGGGAAATGATCTGAATAGGGGGATAATTTTTCCCTTAAAAACTGAAGAACGTCCTGTACTGGTACTTTTGTGAATAGGGAGTCTACGTCAAGGCTTAAAAGTTTTATGTTGTGAAGTGGTATATGTGCTTCTCTGAATTTGTGACAAAAGTCTTCCGAATGTTTGATGTGACTGGGAGAAAAAGTGCCTAAAAAAGGAGAAAGGAGGCCAGCTAAATGGTTAGCTGGCCTCCTTTCTCCTTTTTTAGGCACTTTTTCTCCCAGTCACATCAAACATTCGGAAGACTTTTGTCACAAATTCAGAGAAGCACATATACCACTTCACAACATAAACTTTTAAGCCTTGACGTAGACTCCCTATTCAAAACCAAAAAGTACCAGTAAGGCAGGACGTTCTTCAGTTTTTAAGGAAAAAATTAATCCCCCTATTCAGATCATTTCCCTTTGGCACTTGACAAAATAATAAAGTTAGTGAATTATGTGCATCTAATAACGTATTTTTTCATTCGGGAATCATTCTACAAGCAAAATTCGGGTGTAGTATGGGTAGTCCTTTAAGTCCTATTTAGCCAATCTGTACATGGAATACTTTGAAACTACAGTAATAAATGCAATAAAACCCAAAAAACATGCTGTGGATGAGATACGTGGATGACATACTAACATTTTGGGATAATAAGTGGGGTAATTTTAATGAATTCCTCTCAAAATTAAACGCATTAGTGCCCAGCATCAAATTTAAAGTTGAATGGGAAACAGACAACAAAATTCCTTTTCTTGATGTTTTAATAATCAGAGACACGACAGAATACAAATTTACCATATACAGAAAACCAACGTTCTCACTTTCATATATTCACTACTTTAGCTATCATGACAATACTATCAAGATAGGTCTAGCCAGCAACCTATTCCTAAGAGCCTTACGAATTTGTTCCCCAGATTTCTGGAAAAGAATTTGAACTAATTCGCAAGCAACTTTCATCTTTAAAGTATCCTGACCATATAAATGAGAAAGCAATTCAAAAAGCAAACGTAATTTTCTACCGACCCCTAAAGACAAGACCAGAGGACACACCCAACAATAAAATAAAAATTCCCCACCTGGAGACGATTAAGAGAGTAACTCACACCCTTGGGAAATCCAACCCTTTTGCATTTACCTACCCAAATACCTTAGCCAAATCCCTGATTAACGTCCAACAAAAGACATCGCCCAAAGACTCTGGGGTATATGAGATCCCATGCCAGGACTGTGACCAATCTTACATCGGATTTACAGGTAAATCACTTCCCCAGAGATTAATACAACACAAACGGTCAGTTAGGTATGGACAACAGAACTCGGCTATTTTCAATCATATAAATGAACATAACCATAGATTAAACTGGAATATGTCACGTGTAATTTAATAGCAGCAACTGCCGGTACAAGAGTCAAATGATGGAATCGCCTTAATAAAAGAGAAGCAGGTAATGAACATCTCAAAAGGGAATTGGAGGGACATCAGACATCGTCGACGCTAGTGTTCATTCAACCAACGCTTAAGAAGATTAAAGGAAGATTATCAGCGGGGGGTGACCTAAATTGGCTACTTGTGGACGAATCTCTTGGTATAAATACCACCTTTTCTGTAAACTTTTCTCATTCATATACCTGAAGAGAGAGACAGCAGTCTCTGAAATATGAGTACTTTTCTCAAAAAATCTACATTTTGGTGTTTTTATGGGCTCCTTTTATTAGATGGAATTCTGTTGTTACAGAACACTTTTACCAGTCATTGTCAGCCCATTATGGAATTCAACCGCCTTTCCACGATTCTTCACTCACTTCCAGAAGTCAAGCCAGTTTCCGCAAGTTTGAAAAAGAACTGAACAGGACTACACCGGCTGAAAAACCAAAAACACTTTTGGAAGAATGCCTCAAAGAACAAGTACTTCCAAAATGTACGGATTCGGGAGCTGGACTCTGCAATCAAACCCTTCCCTCTATCACACAAGATTTTCCTGGAAGAAAGAATCACCAATACGAAAAGAAACGGACCATCTTCGGTGCTACGCAGAGTGATATATGGAACTCAATCTAATCTTCGCCTCCTCACTACGGACCACGTATAGGTATCTGATTTCATTCTGTTCCGACATTGCTGCTATAATAGCGTGACTCATTCCAACAGACTTTTACGCAAGTTAAATAACCTAATAGATAATAGCGCATGGAATAATCTTGAACAACAAGACAAAGTTTTAAACTTATCCAACACCCCCCTTACTGTAAATCAACATTTAGTTTTAAATTTAGGCTTATCCTTTGCCCTAATGCCAGACCGCAAAAAAAAAAAACAACCTAGACTTCATAGTGGCTTTTGATAAATTCATATCTGACAAAAACTACAGCCGTGAAGAGATATGTTTAAAAGGAGTGTTACTAAATGCTTTAACTGACCTTCATAAGAAATATCCTGTTCCCCGCAGATTCATGATAGCCATCCACTCGCTAAAAAGTTAGATGTTATAATAAGTAGATCCGACAAAGACGGACCAAAATTGTAATAATGGACAAAGACTTCTACCTCGACAAAATCAACCAGCTCCTTAGCGCACAAATACTTACGAAAAACTGACGAAAAATCCCCTCAGAACGTTCCCACAGAATTTTTCGGAAAGTAAGATTAATTGGCCAAGACAAAAAAGAGTATTGAACTATTAGAGAAATTTAAAGTAATTAATCCTAAATTACCCTACTTTTATGGTCTTCCCAAAACTCACAAAGACAATCTTCCATTCAGACATCGTTTCATGCGCCGGGGCTTTCAATTACAAAATTTCTAAAATGGTTAGCTGGCCTCCCTTTCTTTTTTAGGCACTTTTTCTCCCAGTCACATCAAACATTCGGAAGACTTTGTCACAAATTCAGAGAAGCACATATACCACTTCACAACATAAAACTTTTAAGCCTTGACGTAGACTCCCTATTCACAAAAGTACCAGTACAGGACGTTCTTCAGTTTTTAAGGGAAAAATTATCCCCCTATTCAGATCATTTCCCTTTGGCACTTGACAAAATAATAAAGTTAGTTGAATTATGTGCATCTAATAACGTATTTTCATTCGGGGAATCATTCTACAAGCAAAATTCGGGTGTAGTATGGGTAGTCCTTTAAGTCCTATTTTAGCCAATCTGTACATGGAATACTTTGAAAACTACAGTAATAAATGCAATAAAACCCAAAAAACATGCTGTGGATGAGATACGTGGATGACATACTAACATTTTGGGATATAAGTGGGGTAATTTTAATGAATTCCTCTAACAAAATTAAACGCATTAGTGCCCAGCATCAAATTTAAAGTTGAATGGGAAACAGACAACAAAATTCCTTTCTTGATGTTTTAATAATCAGAGACACGACAGAATACAAATTTACCATATACAGAAAACCAACGTTCTCACTTTCATATATTCACTACTTTAGCTATCATGACA
>NC_061103.1:25511492-25518992 GCF_015104395.2 Macrobrachium nipponense | reverse complement strand
TCAACTATTTTTCATAAAGTTGCTTTGCTTGATCAGTGAATTATTCCCTTGTTAATGATCCATGATGGAGCCTTACTGTTGCCCAGGAAAGGTTAGGAACGTAATCATGTGGATATTAAATGCACTTAAGAGTATATCATCATATTAAGAGCTGGGCTACTCGTTAATTAAGTCTTTTAAGTGGGATGGGACTTTTTAGAATGTTCTCAGTCATAAACGTAAGTAAATAACATTTATTTTTGGGTCATTTGAGTAATTTAGGACTACAGAAAATTTGGGGAATTGAATGTTTATAAATATAAAAATGCGTTTATATTTTCATGGGTTTTTTTTTATATTTATATTCATAAGAAATCAAAGTCGGTTGTCTGCTAAGTCTTGCAATTTTTAAGTAGATAAAACATAACCTAAATAAAAAGTGAAACTTGTTGAGCCCCAAAAAAATAAAAATGAATGATAAAATGAAATAGAAAAATAAAATAAATAAAAAATAATCTTTTAGCCTATTTTATCAAAACTTGGTCAAACTCTGCATCTGCAAGGCAGTAGTTTGGAGGTCGAAGTCCGACCCCGGACCATATTTTTGTCAATCCGTTTTCCATTCGAAATCTGGCAAAACTTTTTATTATATTTGTTTATTTTCTCTCGGCGACTGCGAAGAGTTTGAAATGGATTGCAACCGAATTGAATTCTTGGTGGACTTTTCCTTATTCTTTATAATAAGATTATAACGATTAGGATTTTCTACAGTTTCAGTATTTATATTCCTTTGATTTTTTCGTTTGTACTTTATTATATTATATTGGGTTCTTTATCTTTTTTTTCCTGGCTGCATAAATGTGGTTTTCGGTTCATTTTGAGCCGTCATTTTTTTTAGTGATTCTTGCATGTTTATATTTATGTGGTTTTCTGGTACTTTCTATGTTCAGATATGTGGTCATTGTCAGCAAAAACCAACATAAGATAATGAAACAGTATAATAGAGTACATCACTGATTTGTTTATCTCATTGCATTAGCTGCCTAAGAAGAATAGATTAAATGAAGATACATAGAATAAATTTTTGTTCTCTTAAGATTCCATACCGTTGTCTTGGGTAATAAGTTACCAGAGGATCTTCATTCATTCATTGTAATAAGTTGTAGAAGACCTAAGATTTCATGCCTTTGTCCTGAACATAATTTTGCTCTCCCTTCTTCGCCACTGTTATAGGCACTCCTTTGGGATACAGCACCTTAGGATCTCGGGGTCGCAGGATACTGACGTCGGAATCCGGCCTCCAGTACCAGCCCTTGTATCCCGACTACTCAAGGACCACGGCACTGGTGGAACCAGTAAGTCTGACGGACGGCCCTCAGGGCGAGACTCAAGAGCGCTTCCGAAGGAGTAGTTTCCACGGCCAGATGCACCGTGGAGTGGCAGGAGGAGGAGGAGGAGGAGGAGGAGGAGGAGGAGGACCAGGACCAGGCATCGCCCAGCACACGCCCCTGGACCTGCCCAAAACCGGGTCGTGCGTATTGCATAGGAACGACCTCCAGTCGAAAAGCGGACCAAATGTTGTTCAGTGCCCCCAGCGCGAGAATAGCCGGGTTGGGGCGGCAGGAAGTGTTGGTGGTGTAGGAGGAGTAGGGGGAGTTGGAGTAGGAGGAGGAGGAGGAGTAAATGGAGGAGGACCTCGAGTGACTTTCGCATCCCGGAAGTGTCGACGAGTTTTGTCGAAACGAACACCACAGACGTCGCCGGCAGCATGGCTTCCCAGCAAGGCTTGGCGACCCGCACCAGTCCAGAGCAGGTGGCCAACAGCAGTTTGTGAAATTATTGCAACAGGCTCGAAAGGGCGCTCTGTAAAACTCTCGTTGTTCTCCCATTACTTAAGCCTATGATCAAAACAGTTACCTACTTATACGCTCAGATAATGTGATTCGAAGTAGGCTGGATTGTCTGTAAGCTTACTGCGCAAACTGTATAAGAAATCTCATGGTAAATAATCATTGTTTTCCACGTTTCTATGGCTTCTGTTGAACAGCCATCCGTCTGTAAAAGAGACAGATCTATACATATCAAAGTGATTGAAGCATCAATTCCCTCTCAGAAATATAGTGGCTAGAGTATTATGAACATCCTCCTCCTCCTCCTCCAAGTATGATAACTCGCTGAGTCATCGTGATTTGCATTTTTCAGAAATGCGTTCCAATTACTTATTCTTTCCCGTGACTGAATGCATGCCTGTGATTCTCTGTGCTTCTGAATGTCAATTATGCATTCGTGTTCAAAGCATTATGGTGTGATTTTCTGAACAGTCTCTCCCAAAATCCCTTATAACACCCCCCCCCCCTCCCCCCCTCCCCCCTTCTCCATCCCTCATTAGTGACAAAAGATTTCTGCCAGTAAACATAAGGGACCCATTTCATTTCTTTTTAGGTATAAGAAGTAAGGCATTTGACCTAAAATAACGTTTTTTGGAACATTTCGTTAATAAAAAGTTTCAATAAAGTTGGTTGGTATTCATTTCCCGCAGAATGTCGCTACAGAAATTCTACGATATTACAGGAAGCAGTTTAAAATTCATAATACAAGATTTCATCTTTTATTTTTTCATAAAAATAAATGACAATGAAATGAAAATTTTTTAATTGTATTTCAAAGCAATAATGTCATACTATTACTGAGAGTGTAATTTACCTTACAAGCATTAGTTCGCATCGCAACCAAGTTTATATAAACATTCACAGCATAAACACATAACCTTTCAATTGTTTCTGACATTAATGTATTATTAATTTATACACGAGCTTGTTGGTGAACGACACACGCGCTGGAACCCGGGGCTGCTGTCTCCCCTACTTTCCCATTCCCATACCTACCCCGCCCCACCTAGACGAACAAATCGGTTTGCAGGGGGTGGGTGGCTGTTCCATGTCCCCCCTATTGTCACCTGTTGAGGACAAACAAGATCAGATCCTCTCGAAATTTATCATTATAATTTGTAATTTAATTGACATTGAATTATATAAAAAAGAAACTCGCTGAAGAGGTATTTTTCAAACCTCATTAGCAAACATGCCTAGCAGGCCATTCTTTCCCCTTTAATAAGAATTGTTATCGCTATATAATTAGTCCAAAGTGCTGACAAAAATGACGGCAATAGTTTTTATACAATTTAATTACTCCGTAATTATAAAACGTCGGTACATTATGTACATTACACTCATTAATTGCTTATGTAAGTTCATTACGTCGTGAATGACAGTAAATATGCATTAAAAATTTATCTTGGCCTCATATTCTGAGCGAAAACTATTACCGGCATTATAATTAGTAATTATTTTTTTTATATATATAAATACGGGCCAGTGTACATAGACCGTTAAAAATGTTGTTTTTATTTGGTATTAAATAATAATAAACTACATCTCAAAGGAAAAGCAATTTATAGCAGTTTTGTTAAGACTTATACATATATATTATTCATACAACAATATAAATATTATTATTATTTATTTTTCATTTTATTTATTTATTTTTTTTTTTTGGCCTAACTTCTTCTCGTTATTAAGACCCTTCAACTCTGCTATTTTCTTTTAGTCAACAAGCTACGATGACTTACAACTATTCAACATGAATTATAATATTATTATATGTAATCTAGCGAGAAAAATAAGTACACATAAAGCTCTAAAATAAATATATGGCAAAGCAAGTTCTCGATAGAGTAATAATTTTTCCCATTTTCTACCTCACGCTACAATGTACAATTGCTGGAATAAGTCATATTGAATTCCCATTTTCTATCTCACGCTGTAATGTACAATTGCTGGAATAAGTTATATTGAAGTATACATCTTTGAAAAGGCAATTTATCCGTATTTGGGATGCAAAACAAATTTACATAATTATCTGGCGAACTGTAAGCGAATGTTTTAGTATGAAAAAATTTAAAAATTGTTAGATTTTCGGCTAACTGCACCTCAGCATTTTGTCCTTTTATGATTCATATGTGGCATATTAGAGTATACTAAAATAATGACCTGGTAATCAGCTTTAAAATGACACTAAAAACGTAACAAATTATACGGATCGATTCGAAAGAAATGTTGCTAAGCGCAATTTCATCGGCTAGAAATTGTCTCGTCCACTAAAACCTAGATGCTTATGGGATGCTCGTGATGTATTATTATTATTATTATTATTATTATTATTATTATTATTATTATTATTATTATTATTATTATTATTATTATATTGTTTTTTTTTTGTTGTTGTTGTTGTTATTATTTCTAATGGTGTCGACAACCTTCGTAGAATGTTAAAAAACCATGAAAAATAACAGATGCCACAAATTAATAACACATGATTTTCGGTCTTTTCATATTCTGAACTAAGACTACAGCCCTTCATTATTTTTTTATTAGCTCTTGGAGACGTCAAGATGAAAAATCCTCGAATCGATCATTATATAAAAGACTTTATCTTGTTACTAAATCCATTTTTTACAAACAGAAATGGTGCATTAGATAGGGACTTTACATGTTTTTTATTCATGGATTCATGTATACATGTCCTGCAACATTTCTTTTCATTAGGTGGCGATTTGCTTAGATGTGCTGGAAAATCGTTGGGGAAATGTGTATGCATATAAATGTTAGAATGATTTGCTTATATATGTTGAAAAATCTTTTGGGAAAAATTATACATATAAAATGTTAGTACGATTTGCTTAGATATGTTCGAAAATTGTTTGGGAAAAATTATACATATAAAATGTTGGTACGATTTGATGAGATGTGGTGAAAAATCGTTTAGAAAAATTAAACATATAAACTGATATTAGATCATAAAAATATAGACGAATCGATTATAGTTAATTACTCGTGGGATTTTTAAAGTTTCCCAGCTTAGGTTTATTTTCCAGTGAGTAAGGTTTATCAAGTCGCTTTATAAAGAAACGAAATATAGTTATTGGAATCGTAATATTGCTGGAAATGAAAAAAATAAACGTTTGGTTTCCTCTCTTTCCCTATTTTCAAAGCTGAATTAAAGGGACAGGTAGGTTTCTTTCGTCATAAACACAGTTTTAAAATCTACTTAAACATTACATTCACATTCGTATCGTAAGAATAGAAAGGCCAAATACCTGAGAAAAGACGACGGCAGACTTTGGTATACGAAGCCGGAATTCTATTAGAAGATCATTAACTATCCCTGTTTATGGTATTCTCGTAAATAGGATGTCCTGAAAAGACGCTCTGTGTTCCTCAGTTTTCCTGAGTTTGAAATTAAGTTGATTTTAAGGAAACATTTATGACTTTCCTCCGTCGAGGTATTTGTTGGTTGTGGTCGACTCTTCTCTTATTTAATTTGTTGAATTTGTAGTCGTGATTTACCACCATTCAAGTGTTTGTAAAGTTTAAGTTTAATTTCTCTATCTTTTCTAAAAAGTAACGTGAACACATTTTTGTATCGGGAGAGAGATGACCTCTTATGACCTCTAACCTTCCATTGAACTCTATCGAAGGAACATACTAGATTATAGATCACCGTAAAGTTATCAGCTTATTAACTAGAGAGTTTTATTTTGATTGGAAACGCCTTATGATAAGAAAAATGATGAAAAGTAAAGTGAACAGGAGTTGAGTCGTTATTCAATAATAATGATGAAAAGGTGTATAATAATATGGAAGTGAAAAAACAGTGAAAGGGGTGCTGGTTTATAAAAATGTATTTTATGAGTAATAACAACAAACGACGAGAATTGAGTAATTAAGTGTTTAAAAAATGCAGAATTTATGGATAGGTATCCAGCTAATCACGGATTTTGAAAATAACCGAATAGGAATGGTTAACAGTTAAGCGAAAGGGAAGATTTTGGTGGAAAGGTTACACTGGCAAATGTGCTGACCTGACAGTATTGAATTAGTCAAAGCAAATACAAAAACTGCCGAAAGCAATTAGTAGGGGCGAAAAAGCGTATAATTTGGAGTCCAGAAGAAACACGAGACTAATTGACTGGTCTATTTTTAGATGTATGTCGTGAATATCCGAGGAACCGAAGAATAACAAAGGTAATATAGGCTGACTTCCTTTGTGCAGCCGATAGACTGACTGGCAGATTGACTGTAACTCTTGTGGTAAGGACTGTCAGCTGTGATCATTTAATACGAAGATGAATCGTTTCCTTTCTGCTGTTCTATTTTCTTCTGTTGTCTACCCCTGTCTTTATGACATGCCCTGTCATCGGTAATGAATAAAAAGCCGAACAGTGTTGGCGTTGTTTTTGCTTTCGTTCCATTGGAAGACAGCAAGAATATTCCATATATTTACATTGGTAACGCGTAAGGCCTTATCTAATCTGTAATGAGCGACGTGAATTTCTGTAATTTCCCCTCGCATACAGCAGTCTTAAAATCCCTGAAGAAATCAGAGTAATTTGCATATCACGGAAGCCGTTTACGTTTTAAGATCATCTAGATAATAATCATTAGGTGTGATATATGAGATTACACATTTTTAACTAATAGTGATGTCAAGTCCTGTTTATATTTTTGTTATTGATGAACAGCTGAAAAACTTACGACAAAATAGAAATATATAAGTTAAATGGTCTGGTCTGCTCATTGTTATTAAATCCTACATAAATTCCTATATCGTGCATTGTTTTAAAAATATATGCATACACATCTCTAGATGAATATTACTGCGCAATTTGATACTTCCCCTAATTTATATTTACGAGATAACCCCTTACTTGAGGGCCGTTTTAGAAGGAGCATAAATTTAGTTGTGGAATACACCAATTTTCAAATTGATTCATTTACCTTCACAAGACTTCCAATATCATCCATTATCATTACCTTATGTATATGGTTTGATATAACCTAAACAAGGCGTGATGCAACCTCCAGCTTACTCGGGAAGCGTGGAAGATTTTCCCCCACGCATAAGTAGTAAACATTATATTCCTAAATTACTGTGAAGTGGTTTTCGTAATTAGTACTAATTTTACTAACAATAAGGATCAAATAAAAAGGACACAAATTAAACATGTTCATTTAATCTCAGTTATGAGTGGAAACACAAACTAATCGAACAGATACATAGCCTAAATCCAGTACACCAAATAAATGAAAACTTACTAAAATCTACAGTCAAATAGTGCCAAGTTTCGCCAACGAAAATTGAAATACGCTTTACTTTATTAGAAATAATTTTTCTTATGTTTTGCACATTATTTATTTTTCACATTTACATTCTAATACATAAATGATGAATATCCAATCCTTAAATTCCTCTATCTTTAACTCAAAGCGCAACACCTTTTTCAGACCTTGTCAGGCTCTTCCATAGGTCTTTCCTACCCCTCAAGAACATCAACAAAGTAGTTTGTAGGGTTACTCCCCGAGTAAGAGAAAATAGATAATCCAAACAGAACCATCACGAATGCGTGGATCCGTTAATTACGAATTATCAAATTATCTATTGAAATCGCTTTAGCCAATCTTA
>NC_061103.1:25483992-25506492 GCF_015104395.2 Macrobrachium nipponense | reverse complement strand
ACATATACATATATATATATATATATATATATATATATATATATATATGTATTTATTTATTTATATTCATATTTATATATGTTGTGTGACTATGTTTGTCTTTGAATATGTGCGTGTTCCTTCTCACACCCGTGTTTCCATTAGCAAGATATTTGTATATAATATGCCAGTTAACAAAGTTCTTCATGTGTATATATATATATATATATATATATATATATATATATATATATATATATATATATAAATAAATAAATTCTTCTGTTTAAAAAGGATATTTCTCAAGTATAAAAAGACTATTAAAAACTTCTGGTTTAAAGCTAAGGACTATATTTTGGTGGACTACCTTCCACCCTAATCACTTGGACTACCTTCCATCCTAATCACTACTTGATAAGGGTTGAAGTTAGTCCACCGAAATATAGTCCTTAGCTTTAAACCAGAGTGTTTTAATGGGCCTTTCATGCTTGAGATATATATGATTATATGTAATCTAGAATATCGGCAAGCATACTTGTTTATACACAATAGAGAGAGAACGAAAGCTCTTTCTGATTTGAAACGATAGATACAACAACTTCTCAAATATTGTCTTTCATTGCAGGTGCTAAAAACGCACTTTTGATCTTTGTCTTTGCAAGATACGAAATGCTGTAAGAAAAGTCGGGCGACACTTTGTCATCTTCCTCGTCGCGCCTCTGTTAAGTTCACTTTTTTAATTTGATGGAACTTGTTGGAAAGAATACTTGGACGTCGTTTCTTTTCATCAGAGATTGTGTTCGAAGTTCCCTTTTTGTTTGTTTATTATTGATCTATTTTTGGGAGAGCATCAGTGGCCTTCAGAAAATCTGTCCATTCACGGGTTACGTATCCAATTGAAAGGTCAGGGTTATATGAGATTTCTTTTCTCGTTGTTGAGCTTCTTAATGAGAGAGAAAAACACCTTATAAAATATTAGTTTGCTGAACTCCATTGTTAAAGTAAAGCTTACATTAAAATGAGAGAAGGAATTAGCAACATCCAAATGTCTTCTGAAAAATATTCTCAAGTCAATAACGCGGTAAATTTTTGCTTATAAATGACTATAACTGATTCTAGTATTAGTGAGCTAGCAACTGCAATTGTTTCAATTATCATACTCTCTCATCTTCTCCATTTATTTCAACTCACTTGATATTCTTTAATATGGATTGAAGTTCATCTTAACCTCTGTTCATCAATGATGATAATGTGTATTTTTTTCACTATCACTTTCTGGACATCCCCCCCCCCCCCCCCTCTCTCTCTCTCTCTCTCTCTCTCTCTCTCTCTCTCTCTCTCTCTCTCTCTCTCTCTCTCTAACAGAAGAGAATGCAATGTATAAAGTAACAGGTAAGGATTCTCTCTAACAGAAGAGAATGCAATGTATAAAGTAACAGGTAAGGGTAATAGTGAAATAGTGTTTATACAGAATGTACTACATCGAGTATGTTAATCTTCAGATACCTATGAAGTGTTCTAGTAAGTTCATTGACAAAACACCAAGAAACTAATACATTGGAAAAGCAGATACTATTCATATTAATAAAATAGTGGGCAAAACTCCTAAGAGATGACCTCATGTCACCGAGGGCAGGAAGCCATTACTGAAAATGACATAATCGAGTTGGAAAGGATACATAACCCTTTTCAATAATATATAAAGGCATATTGTCATGGGAAAGATAGAAGGAACGCTCAAAGCATTCTATATTCGGCTTTGTATGAGGAGAAACGTGGAAATAATTCATACAGATTCCTTGGAAATATTCGTGTGTGCCAAACTTCCAACAGCCGATACTCTGTCTCCTGCCTTTTCCGGTTACTACAAAAAAAAATGAAAACCCTTTGTTTTTTCCCCTCAAAAGTTTTATGTTGAATTTTTATCTTTACGTTATATCATATCCCCAGACAGTACCATCAATCGAGCACTTCCCCCCCTTTTTTTTATGTATCCAAAATAAAATCTTTGTAATTCCTCCGTATTTTACTTCTTGTTCGCAGTCATTTCTGTAAACGAAATGAAATGCCATGCTTCTTCATTTTCATTTAGACATTTTTATTTCCTTTTAATGCATTTATGTAATTCCACTTCTGTTCTTCAATACCAAGTTCATTATTTCGTTTCTCCCGGTTTCCAAATAGCTTTCTTCCCCTGCACGAAGACCCTTACTTCTTTTCACTCGTTATTGCTGCTTCGTAGTGTACGGCCCCTAAAATAATTACTTTCATTATTTCCCTCTGTTCGTCTGCTTTTGTACTTCTATCCTGAATTTATCTTTCATGTCAATGGAATTATACTATACGCGCGCATACCATAATATCCTTTAACGTTACAACCATATGCGCGGACAGACGAACCTACACACACTCAAATATGTATGTGTACATATATATGTATAACTATATACATATATGTATGTATAAATATATATATATATCTATATATAATATATATATACATATATATATATATATATATTCTATATAATATATATATATATATATATATATATAATTTGTGTATGTATATGCATCTTTCATCACATTCAAAACTAACCACTATCCACTAACAAGGCCTTTGCAAACAATAAATAATATGCTAATCTACAAAATCATCATGGGATTTGTTACACGGCATCTGGGACACCACCATCACTAATTGTTAGACATTAGAAAGAAAGCGAAAGTTCGCTCATTCTTCTAACACGAGAGGGGACCGCACTCCAGCAGGATCCTCACCAAGGAGATGAAGAAAGCAGCGAAGGAGTTGAAGGAGAAAGACAACATCAAGACGGCAGCCTTCGTCTTGATTGATGCTGCTGAATATCACCAGAAGCTGGAAGCTATTTTGTACGACGAGAGCAAGTTCGAGCCTCTGACAAGAAACCCGAGAGACATCAAGAGGGAGGCTAACGGAGTCATCGGCGCGACAAACGCTGTCCACCTCCCGCCCGTACAGGGAGACTACAGCCTGGGTTATGTATATGGCAATAAAAAAAAAAAACCCACAAACAAGGAAACCCCCTCCAGCCGATCATCAGCCAGACTCCCACACCTTCGTACGCTTTGGCTAAACGCCATTATCAAATTTTGACCCCCTACGTCCCGATTCGTTACAACCTGTAGACGTCTGTAGAATTCCCAGACGTCATCAAGGACGCCACTGGCACCGGGATTATCGCCTTGCTGGGCGTGGAGTCCCTGTTCACCATTGTGCCTCTCAATAAGACCATTGATATCATCCTAGAGCGCGTCCACATGAGTCATTTCGACAACGCCCTTCAACATACGTGAAGCCTCGCTCCGTATGCTGCTGGAGATCTGCACCAAGAAGGCCCCTTTCTCCACCCACCGTGGCCAGATGTTCCGGCAGAAGGACGACATAGCGATGGGGGTCCTCTTCGCTAACCTTTACATGGGCACCATGGAGGAACGAGTCTTCGCCAGGATGCAGGCACCCTGCAGATACGGCCATTATGTCGATGATATCTTTAGTGAAGTCAGTGCCAAGGATGAGGTTAAAACCCTCTGCCATGCATTTCAGCAGTGCAGCGTGCTGAATTACACGGTTGAATACAGCACCGACGATCGGCTCCCCTTCCTCTATGTTTTTGTGAGTTAGACGGAAGTCTTTGCCCCAACAGTGACAGCGAGTGCCAGGCCAGATTCAAAAGCACCGCCGTCAGGAGAACCCTCTCCCACTGCTCGACCTAGCAGGACACTCATCATGAACTCGACCGCGAGTCCCAAGTACAAGTGAATAACGGGTATTCCCTCAAATTAATCAGCAGAGAAGTCCGCACAGCCCTGGAGAAATTATACGGTATTGAGAGCCCGCAGCCCCGTCCACATGATAATATCAAGCAGTATTACAATGCCTTCATGTGTACCTATTAACAGTGTACCTATTAACATGAAGACGAGGACTCAGTTAAGATTATTACGTAAAATATCACTTCGCTATAATTATTATAATTTATTACTTTAATTTTATTATAATTTATTTTTATTATTTTGATCCTTATTATTATTTTTTCCTTATTATTTTAGTATTCATTATTTTTACTTTTATTATTTATCTTTTTTCTTTTTATTACTTTTCTTTTTATTATTATCATCAATTTTACTTTTTTATTATTTTTTATTGATATATTTTTAGTTTTTTTCATTATTATTTAATTGTTTTCATTATTATTTTAATATTTTGTTTTAATTTTTAGTATTATCATTACTGTTATTATTATATTGTTATTATTCTTTTTAGTATTTTTGTTTTCATAAATATTAATATTATTTTTATTTTGTTTTTTTATTTTCATTGTTTTTATTTCCATTATTATTATTATTATTATTATTTATTTATTTATTTTTTTTTTTTTTTGCTCTATCACAGTCCTCCAATTCGACTGGGTGGTATTTATAGTGTGGGGTTCCGGGTTGCATCCTGCCTCCTTAGGAGTCCATCACTTTTCTTACTATGTGTGCCGTTTCTAGGATCACACTCTTCTGCATGAGTCCTGGAGCTACTTCGGCCTCTAGTTTTTTCTAGATTCCTTTTCAGGGATCTTGGTGGGGATCGTGCCTAGTGCTCCTATGATTATGGGTACGATTTCCACTGGCATATCCCATATCCTTCTTATTTCTATTTTCAGATCTTGATACTTATCCATTTTTTCCCTCTCTCTTTCTTCTTCAACTCTGGTGTCCCATGGTATTGCGACATCAATGAGTGATACTTTCTTCTTGACTTTGTCAATCAACATCACGTCTGGTCTGTTTGCACGTATCACCCTATCCGTTCTGATACCATAGTCCCAGAGGATCTTTGCCTGATCGTTTTCTATCACTTTCAGGTTGGTGCTCGTACCACTTATTACTGCAAGGTAGCTGATGTTTCTTGCACAGGCTCCAGTGGAGGGCTTTTGCCACTGAATCATGCCTCTTTTTGTACTGGTTCTGTGCAAGTGCCTGGCATTCGCTTGCTATGTGGTTTATGGTTTCATTTTTCGTATTGCACTTCCCACATATGGGAGAGATGTTATTTCCGTCTATCGTTCTTTGAATATATCTGGTTCTTAGGGCCTGATCTTTTGTGCCGCTGTTATCATTCCGTTCAGTTTTCCTTCTTTATGCTCTCCCCTCTGTAGCCATTGCCAATTGTCATCGCTGGCTAGTTCTTTAGTCTGTCTCATGTATTGTCCGTGCATTGGTTTGTTGTGCCAGTCCTCTGTTCTTTCTGTCTTTCTCCTGTCTCTATATATATCTGGGTCTTCGTCTACTATTATTAGTCCTTCTTCCCATGCACTCTTTAGCCACTCGTCTTCACTGGCTTTCAGATATTGCCCCAGTGCTCTGTTTCCCCCCCCCCCCCGATGTGTGACGCAGTCTTATTATTAGTATCCACGCCTCTTCCTTGTGTTATGTATAGTCTGTCCGTATTTGCTCTTGGGTGTAGTACTTTGTGTATTGTCATATGTTTCCTGGTTTTCTGATCTATGCTGCGGAGTTCTGCCTTCGTCCATTCCACTATTCCTGCGCTGTATCTGATTACTGGCACTGCCCATGTGTTTATGGCTTTTATCATATTTCCGGCGTTGAGTTTTGACTTGAGTATCGCCTTGAGTCTCTTCATATATTCTTTCCTGATCGTGTCCTTCATCTCTTGGTGTTTTATATCCCCTCCTTCCATTATTCCCAGGTATTTGTATCCTGTCTCATCTATGTGTTTGATGTTGCTCCCATCTGGTAGCTTTATCCCTTCAGTTCTCGTTACTTTGCCTTTTTGTATTATTATTATTATTATTATTATTATTATTATTATTATTATTATTATTATTATTATTATTATTATTATTATTATTATTATTATTATTATTATTGTTTATTATTTTATTTTTATTGTTAATTTTCTTATTTTTATTATTTTATTTTTATTTTTATTTTTATTTTTATTTTTATTATTATAATTACTGAAAAAGCAAAGGTAACTGAGTATAACTTGTCTACTTGTAAGTATTTACATATTATTTTACTTAACACTCGAGTACTATCAAGCCCTATCTGTGGCCTTTTCTCATTATATATGTAGGTGGTCAAACTGGGTTAAGGCCCAGCAGTCCTCTGGAACTTCTTCTTGTCAAGCTGTCATTTATGAAGATGGCTGTTCTAATTTCCATTCTCATGAGAGTTGTTAATCCCCTCATGTCGTTCTGATAGTCTGAGCTGATGGTCAATGGGATTAACACATAAGTGAGTGGTCACCATTAGGCTGTTGGGTAGAACACCTAATCTCCAGGTCAGAGGAGTCAGTCTCAGCTTCTTTTAATATCAAAGCTCGGCTTATTGGACCTTCTGAGGTGAAACCTTTGTTTCCTCATATCACTTTAGTCTATCTGGTGAGTGCTCCTTCCACTATCCTCCTATAACTGATGTTATTGCTTTTGTATATAAGCCAAATGTTTTTAAAATCCATCCTATGGTCCTTTTCTCAACTCCTGTGCGAGTTAAGCTGTACTGCCCTTCTGTGTTCTTGGCGTACAGCTTAACTCGCAGGGGAGTGCTATAGCTAGGCATTGTTGGGAAAAGAACCATAGGATGGATTTATAAACATTTGGCTTATATAAAAAAGCAATAACATCAGTCATAGGAGTTTAGTGGAAGGACCTGTATTAATTTTATGTAGATCTATCTTCCAAATTATGGTTTTCTCATTGTTGGTTAAATTGGTGAACAATGCACCGAAGGTGGGCATGTCGTAAAAAAGGTAATTGTGAAAGTCAATTTTAATTTTATTCAAAGATGCCAGGGCCGGTAGTTAAACTTTCTGTGTATAACCCGTAGAGTTTCTCAAGGATAAAGTTTAATTCGAAGTCTGGATTCTGGGACTTCAGACACTCTCGTAGGCGGAGGTGATGAACTGAAGCAGAAGGGTGAGTCCGTCTGCTTATGTACTGGCGGTGAATAAGAAGCTCGATACCATCCAGTCAGACTGCTCAAAGTTCGAGCGTCTCACACGGAACCCAACTGGGTTAGTTGCCGCAACTAACGCAGTCCAACATCCTCTACCTTGATGTGGAAAGCCAGAAGGAAGGCAACCCTCTCCACCCGATTATTAGCCAGACTCCCGTCCTGACTTATTGCCTTTCATTATTATTATTGTATTATTTTTATCATTTATTGTATATATCTGTTTTCATTATTTTTCTTTTTATTGTTTACTTATTTTTATTTTTATTATTTTTTATTTACAGTGTCATTCTTTTTACTTGTATTTTATATTTGTTTTTAATTTTTATTTTTATTTTATTTTTATTAATTTTGTTTTTATTTTTATAACTATAATTTTAATTATTTTAGTTTTTCATCATTTTACTTTTATTATCAATTCATTTTTATTATTTTTTATTTCTATTATTATTATTAATATTACTTTATTATTTTATTTTATTTTTAGTATTCTTATTTTTATTTTTCTTATTTCACTTAAAATGTTTGTTATTATTTACTTGTTCTTAAATATTTTTAGTTGTATTATTAATATTTTATCATTATTATTTTTATTTTTATTATATTTATTTTAATTTTTATTGTCATTTTAATTTTTTTATTATATTCAGTATATATTTTTCCTTTTACTATTTTATTATTTGTATTTTTATTTCTTTTATTTTTTTTTATTTTTATTATTATCATATTATATATTTATTATTTTTATTTCTATTATATTTATGTTATTTTATTATTTTATTTTCACTTATTATTATTTTATATTTTTTTTACCTTTATTGTTTTTATTTCTATATTTATTTTTATTATTATTTATTTGTATTTAATTTTTATTTCTTTCTTACGCAGTCCACCTTCCTCCCAACGAAGGGGTCTTCAGCCTTGGTTACCTCTAGCTTAATGAGACAACCCATAAGGAAGGCAACCCTTTCCGCCCGATTATTATTAACCAGACGCCCGCCCCGCCCCGACTTACTCCCAGGCCAAGAGCCTCAATCAAATTTTGACTCCCTACTTCCCGAGCCGCTATAGCCTGAGTTTTTTGAAGAAATTCGCGAGTCCCCCGGCAATAGCATCATAGCGTCCATTGACGAAGAATCCCTCTTCACCAACATACCATCGACCAGACCATCGACATTATCTCGGATCTCGTCTACCGGGACCCATCGACGGCACCATACAGTATCCCATAATCCTCTTTGTGTACTTTGCTGAACATCTGTACAAGAAGTATCTCGATGTTTGGTGCGGGCGTGGTTCTTGATAGCCCCCTCCTGGTCGTGGCAGGAGAGTCTCTTAGACAGGCGCCGGTTGTTCATACCAAAGGGGGCGCCGCTGCAACTGCGGACTAGGCATGTGTACCACATCTGTCTTCTTTGCGGGGGGGGGGGGGGGGTGGAGTCTCTTACATGTTGAGAGGTGTTATTAATCGTTATTAGGTTTGGCTTCAAGGATTCTGGTAACATATGATGATTATTATTATTGGTATTTACTTTTTTTTTTATTATTTTATTTGCAATTTTTATGAATATTTTATTTTTATTTTATTTTTATTTTATTATTGTTATTTTTTATTGAATTATTGTTATTCCAATTATTTTCTCATTATTTTTCTTTAATTACGTTTTATATTATTATTAAAGTTATTTTATTATTTTAATATTTTACTTTAGTTTTTATTTTCATCATTTTTTTCGTATTATTATTATTATTATTATTGTATTATTGTTAGTATTTTTTTTATTTTTATCTATTTTACTTTTATTTTCAAAATTACTAGTCCATATTACTTTTACAATTTTTATCTTTATTTTCATTATTTTTTTTATTATTTTTTTTTTTTATTTTTTATTTGTATTATTTCATTAATTTTATATTTATAATTTTATTATTTTATTATTCTTATTTTCATCATTTTTACTTACATGTTTATTATTTTTATTTTTATTTTCAAAATTATTACTTTAATTTTATTATTTCTATTTTCATTATTTTTATATAAATTCTTATTATTTTCATTTTTCATTTTCATTATTTTTTCATTAGTAATATTTATATTGCTATATTTTCCATTTTTTTTTAAATTATCATTTTATTTTCATTGTTATTTTTTTGTTCTCATTATTTTTATTTTCAAGTGTATTATATTTATTTGTATTTTTATTTATATTATTTTATTATTTTTATTGCAGTTTTATATTGTATAATTTTATTTTTATCGCTTTTATTTTTACTTTTTTTCTTTATTTTTATTATCATAAATTTTATTTTATGCGCTTATATTTTAAAGTTTTTTGATGATTATTGTTTATGTGTTATTATTATTTTATTTTTTATTATTATTTATATATTTATTCTAATTTGTATATTTATTATTGTTATTAGTATTTTTTATTATTTTATATTGTTTAATTTATTTTTTTTATATTTTTATTAATTTATTTTAATTTTATTTTATTCTTTTTATTTCTTATTTTATTTTATTGTTATTTTTATTAATATTTTTATTTCTATTATTATCATTTACATTTTTTATTATCATTATTTTAATATTTTATTATTATTTTTATTTTCATTATTTTTACTTAAAGATTATTTTAATTTTTATTTCCAAAATTGTTACTTTTATTTTATTGTTTAAATTTTCATTATTTTCATATAAATTCTAATATTCTTATTTTGAATTTTTATTATTGTTATATTTATTTTTAATATGATTTTATTTTTATTATTATTTTTTTCTTAATATTAGTTTTATTTTTATTTTTTAAATTTATATTTTTTATTTTTATTACCTTTATTTTAATATTTATCTTTATTATGACTATGATTATTCTTACATTTATTTATATTTTATGTTTTATTGATATTACTTTTAGTTTCATGTTTATTATTATTTTATTTTTTCATTATTATTTATATATTTTATTCTAATTTTTATATTTATTATTGTTAATATTTTTATTTTTTATATTATTTTAATTTTTATTGTTTTCATTTTTATTGCTCTTGTTTTCCCTATTATTTCATAATTGACTTATATTTTCATTTATTTTTATTTTTTATTTTATTTTCAATGTCATTAATATTTTATTGTTATTTATATATATATTATTTTTATTGTTTTAATAGTGTTATTTTAATTTTTATTTTTATTTCTTAATTTTTATTTAAAAAGTTATTACGATTACTTTCTTACTTTTATTTTATTGTTATTATTATTATTTTTATTATTTTCTTCTATATTTTTTATTTTTATATTTTTTATTTGTATTTTGAAATTTTATTTTCATTTTACTAATTGTATTTGTATTTTTATATTTTTTTTATTTTCGTGTTTATTATTCGTATACATAAATTTTTTTATTATAATGTTATTATAATTTTGTTTATTTTTTCGTATTTTAAACTTTTTTATTATTTCTATTATTGTTTTTTTATTACTTTTATTTTTAGTTTTATTAATTTAATCTTTCTTTTGGCTTTTATTATTTCTTCATATTTCATCTTTATTATTGTTTTTTTTATTATATTTTTATTTTTAATTTTATTATTATTTATCTTTCATTCTCTGGAAGTTAACCTCTTTTAAACATGGAGAAATTAAAAGTAACTTGCTGCCGCCCTCAGCTGTATTAATTTTATATATGGTTTTTATTCCTAATTATGGTTTTTTTTTTGTTTTTTCATTGTTGCTTAAACTGGTGAGCAGCGCACCGAATGTTGGCATGTCTACAATAGGTAATTATGAAAGTCTATTTTAATTCCATTCAAAGATGACAGAGGCAGTACTTAAACATTCGCTGTATAACCCGTAGAGTTTATCAACGGTTAAGTTAGTGTGGGGTTCCAGTTTACATCCTGCCTCCTTAGTAGTCCATCACTTTTCTCACTCTCTGTGCTGTTTCTAGGAGCACACTCTTCCACATGAGTCCTTGAGCTACTTCGGCATCTAGTTTTTCCAGGTTCCTTTTCAGAGATCTTGGGATCATGGCTAGTGTTCCTATGATTATGGGTACAATTTCCACTGGCATATGCCATATCCTTCAGGTCCTGATACTTATCAATCTTTTCTCTCTCTTCGTCTTCTACTCTGGTGTCCCATGGTATTGCGACATCAATGAGTGATACTTTCTCTTCATTTTGTCAAGAAACGTCACATCTGGTCTACTGGCACCTTTTTTGTTATGATACCACAGTCCCATAAGGAATGCAACCCTATACACCCGATTGTTAGCCAGATACCCGCCTCAATTTATATCTTTTATTATTATTAAATTTTTATTTTTATTTTTTTATATTTATATTAATATTTTTTTTATTGTCATTTACTTCTGTTTTTATTTTTGTTCTTTTTCCTTATATTATTTAAATTTTTTTATTATTTTCAATTTTTAATTTTTAACTTTCTTTTTCTTTTTACAACATTAATTTTCATGATAAATGATAATTTTTCTTATTTTTATTTTTATTATTTCTAATTTTATTTTTATTATTTAATTATTATTTTTATTTTTATTGATTTTATTTTCAAATTTTTTACTATTGTTTTATTACTTTTGATTTAATATTTTTAATTTTTACTATTTTTATTAATATTATTACTTTATTATTTTACTTTTTATTTTTGATTGTTGTTTTTTACATATTTTTTTTCTTTTTTCTTTAATATTTTATCATTATTTCTATTATTATATTGTTGTATTAAATTTATTTGTATTTTTATAATTTTATTAATTATTTTTTATTTTTATTTTCATTGTTATTTTATTTTTATTTTCATTGTTATTTTATTTTTTATTTTTATATTTGTTATTTTTAGACCAATCTGTATTTTTATTCTCTTATTATTTTTATTTTTGTTTATTTTTTTTATTTATATTTTTACTATTATTTTTATTATTATTCTTTTATCTTTGTTCTTTATTTTTTTATTTTTTTGTTTTTTTATTAATTTTAGTCTATTATTTGTATTTGTGATATATATATATATATATATATATATATATATATATATAGTATATATATATATATATATATATATATATGTATATATATATACACACATATATATATATATATATTATATATATAATATAGTATATATATATATATATATACTACATCATTATTTTATTTATTTGTACTTTATTCTTATTACTTCATTTGTATTTTTTATATTTTTATTATTTTTAGTTTTGTAATTTTTTTGCTAATTTTTATTATTATTATTATTATTATTATTTTTTTTTTTTTTTTTTTTTTTTTTTTTTTTTTTTTTTTTTGCTCTATCACAGTCCTCCAATTCGACTGGGTGGTATTTATAGTGTGGGGTTCCGGGTTGCATCCTGCCTCCTTAGGAGTCCATCACTCTTCTTACTATGTGTACCGTTTCTAGGATCACACTCTTCTGCATGAGTCCTGGAGCTACTTCAGCCTCTTAGTTTTTCTAGATTCCTTTTTTCAGGGATCTTGGGATCGTGCCTAGTGCTCTATGATTATGGGTACTATTTCCACTGGCATATCCCATATCCTTCTTATTTCTATTTTCAGATCTTGATACTTATCCAATTTTTCCCTCTCTTTCTCTTCAACTCTGGTGTCCCATGGTATTGCGACATCAATGAGTGATACTTTCTTCTTGACCTTGTCAATCAACGTCACGTCTGGTCTGTTTGCACGTATCACCCTATCCGTTCTGATACCATAGTCCCAGAGGATCTTTGTTCCTGATCGTTTTCTATCACTCCTTCAGGTTGGTGCTCGTACCACTTATTACTGCAAGGTAGCTGATGTTTCTTGCACAGGCTCCAGTGGAGGGCTTTTTGCTACTGAATCATGCCTCTTTTTGTACTGGTTCTGTGCAAGTGCCGGGCATTCACTTGCTATGTGGTTTATGGTTTCACTTTTCGTATTGCACTTCCTACATATGGGAGAGATGTTATTTCCGTCTATCGTACTTTGAACATATCTGGTTCTTAGGGCCATTGATCTTGTGCCGCTGTTAATCATTCATTCCGTTTTCTTCTTTAGTTTCCTTCCTTTTAGCTCCTTCTTCCTCTGTAAGCCATTGCCATTGTCAATCGCTGGCTAGTTTCTTTAGTCCTGGGTCTCATTGTTTGTTTTCCGCGTGCATTGGTTTGTTGTTGTGCCAGTCCCTCTGTTCTTTCTGTCTTGTTCATCCTGTGCCCTCTGTATATTTTCTGGGTCGTTCCGTCTGCTTTTATTAGTCCTTCTTCCCATGCACTCCTTTAGCCCACTCGTCTTCACTGGTTTTTCAGATATTGCCCCAGTGCTCTTGTTTTTCGATGTTTGACAGCAGGTCCTCTATACTTAGTAAGTCCTCTCCCTTCCTTGGCCTTTCGTGTTTGTATTTAGTCTGTTTCGTATTTGCTCCTTGGGTGTAAGTGCTTTTGTGTATTTGTCCATGTTTGTTTGGTTTTGGTTTTCTGAATCTATGCTGCGGAGTTGCTGCCTTCATTCCATTTCCACTATTCCTGCGCTGTATCTGAATTACTGGCACTGCCCATAGTGTTTTATATGGCGTTTTATCATATTTCCGGCGTTGAGTTTTTGACTTTGAGTATCGCCTTGAGTCTCTGCCATATATTCTTTCCTGATCGTGGTCCTTCATCTCTTGGTGTTTTTAATATCTCCCTCCTTCCATTAATTGTCCCTAGGTATTTGTGTCCTGTCTTCATCTATGTGTTTGATGTTTGCTTCCCGCCCATCTGGTAGCTTTATCCCTTTCAGTTCTCGTTACTTTTGCCTTTTTTGTATGTTGACTAAGGCGCAATTTTTCTGATTCCTAAACTCCATCCTGATGTCCCCATCTACAATCCTTACAGTCCTGGAGTTAGGGTTATCTATTTCCTTGATGCTCCTTACTCATAGCAGCTTGATTGTCCGTCCATGAACATCAGATGGTTTGATTCTTTGTTGCCTCTTTTCTTGAGTTGGTACCGACGGCAATCCATCCTTCTGTAGTACTTTTGTCATGGGAATCATGGCTACTACGAAAGATGTAGTGGGGGACAGTGAGTCCGCCCGCCTGGAAGATCCCTCTCCTGATATTAAACCTCTGCTAGTCCCTTATTTCCATATCTTGTTTATTATTTTATTATTATTATTATTATTATTATTTTATTATTATTAGTTATTATTGAATTTTATTGGTATTTTTATTATTATTATTATTATTATTATTATTATTGTTATTAATTTATTTATCGAGGTTGGAAAATGATTTAAATAAAGGCATACGAGTTATGGTAAAGGTTGGAAAGGTGAACGCTCAAAGCATTTCTATATTTCGGCTTTTGCAAAATAGTAACATTATTCATTCGTGATTCCTTGGAAATATTCGTGTGTGACCAAACTTGCAACAACGTGGTGCTCTGTCTCCTGCCTTTTTCCGGTTTACCACAAAAAAACAAAAGAAAACCACGCGCTTGTTTTTTTCCCCTCAAAATTTTTTATGTTGAATTTTTTATCTCTATGTTATATACCCCAACAGTGCTACCAATCGAATCACCTTTTTTTCGCTTTATTTTTTTTATTCATCCCGAAATATAATCTACGTAGGTTCTCCGTATTTAACTTTTTGTTTGTGGCATTCATTTTCTGTGAACGAAATAAGAACATGCCATGCTTCTTTCCATTTTCATTTAGGTCATTTTTTATAATCTTTTGTTAATGTATTTATGAATATTCGTTAATTTGTTTTCTCCCGGTTTCCCAAATATGCTTTTCCTTCCCCCTTCCCCTGCACGAAGACCCTTAACTTTCTTTTCACTCGTGTTTATTGCTGCTTCGTAGGTGTAACGGCCCTAAAACAGAATTACTTTGTTCATTATTTCCCTCTGTTTCGTCCTGACCTTTTGTACTTCTATCCTGAATTTATCTTTCGTGTCAATGAAAAGATGCTATATACTCACGCATTGCCGTAACTATCTCCTCAATTTGTTACAAACTATAATGCCCAGTAACGCCGAACATATACAACACCTCATTTATTATATACATACATAACCGCACACCACAACTCACAAACACACAAGCACACACATATATATAATATATATATTATATAATATATATATATATTTAATTATATAATGTTGTTAATATTATTTATATATATATATAATGATATATATAGTATATATATTATATATATATATTATATGTATATGTATATATATATCGTATGGCCTACGAATGTCCTTTAAATATCTAATTCGCGTCTACCATCGGAATTAATAATATTTTTCATATATGCTTAACCGAAGGGGAATTTTTTTTCTCGATAATAGATTTTACCTGTAACTTTGGGCGCGAACCGCAGGTACATTATAAATCCAGGAACGTCAGTTGGAAGACCTTATAACCACTGGAACCACCACGGACGACTTATAATATTATATATATATATATATTTGTATATTAATATATTATATATAATATAGATATTATATAATATAATATATTATATATATATATATTATGTGATTTGGTGTGTAATCCTATTAATGGTTTTATTAAATGCATCTTTCACCACTTCAAGCCTAACCTAACTATCCACGAAACAAGGCCCTTTTTTCAAATACAATAAAAACAAATAGACTGAGTCTGGCAAAATTCTTCAGTCTTATCACGGGATTTTATTTGTTTTTCACGAAAGTATTATCTGGTGAACACCCACTGATCAACTAATTGTCCTTGATACATCAAAAGAACAGAAAGCCGGAAAGTTCGCTCATTCTTCTAAACCCGAGAAGCAAATTCTCCTCCAGCAAGTTTCTTTCGTTGTTGGTGCTAAAAACACCCTTTTGATATTTGCAATAACACGGAATGTTTTTTTAAGGAAAAAGGAGGAAACATACAAACCAACGCTTTTTTGTTTGCCTTCTGTGGTTGATCGCCTGCTCTTTTTTTTCCCATGTTTTTTTTTTGTTCACTTTTTTAATAAGGGAAAAAGCAAGCCCTAGTGACCTTTATCGACATTTTGTCACTGCAACTGGAGTCCGTATTTTGATTGAGGGTCAGGTTCTAACTACGAGAATTTCCATCTTTTGATCATCAAGTAATGCGAAAATGGCGCTTGAAGTTTTTCTTCGACTCTCAATTCCTATTTTCTCTACACCCTATAACTTCAGACCATCGAAAACTGATCTATTTTTCCGGTGGTCCTCGGGTAATAATGCTGAAGGAGCCGCAGTCCATTGAAACTTTATATCCACGGCCAGGTGGGTGGGTCCTGCCCTATGTTCGTTTGCCGAGGCTAACTTTAACTTTAGATAGAATAAAAAAAAACCACTGAGGTTACATGGCTGCAATTGGAGCAATGTTTTTTAATGATTGGAGGGTGGAATGCTCTACTTAACCAATTTAACATCCCTCAACGCATCAGTCGTTTTTAAAAGATTTGAGGGTGGACTAGAAAAAATAAAGGTGCGGACAGAAAAAAAAAAGTGTGGACGGACATACAAAGCCGGCAGAAAAGTTTGTTTTTCTTTATTTTCAACAACACCTAAAAGCGAAAAAGTGCTCGATTGATGGCACTCTGCCTGGGGAATATAACGTGCAAAGATAAAAACAAAATTGAAACATAAAAACTTTTGAGGAAAAAAAAAAAAAAAAGATTTTTTAATTTTTTTTAATTTTTTTTTCAATCGGGGGGGGGGGGGGGGAAAAAAAAAGGCATGGAGATCAAGAGCATGTTTTGGAAGTTGTTGCAAGTTCTGCACCCGAATATTTTCCAAGGCAATCTTGTATGAATTGTTGCAGGGTGTGCTTTCCCACGTTTTTTCCCACTTACGATGGCCAGAAGGAACGGAATGCCTTCGTGCTTTTCCTTCCATTCTTTCCTTTTGTTATTTTGTTCAAAAGGTTCATTTATGCCTATTTTCCAACTCGACCTACCTCTATTGTTTCCAGTGATGGCTCTTGTTCCGTGCTCCACTCGATGACCGACGTGAGACCATTTCTTAGTAGTCTTTCTGTCTTTATTGTGATAATGTGTATAAGATTCCACGTTTTTGTTCCATTTTTTTTTTTCATGCCGCAATAAACCTTGCCATAAACACTTCATAAGCTATTCGAAAGTTCCATTATTAGATAACCACTTTGGATATTGGTGCTGATCTGTAGTTAAACATTATTCACCAATTAACCCTGCAATCCATGTCCTATTTACTGCCTACCTACCTGTCTGTTGAGAGAGAGAGAGAGAGAGGAGGAGAGATAGAGAGAGAGAGAGAAGAGAGGAGAGATGAATTTTTTATGTCAGTAAAACTTTACCGTCAAACACTTCATAAGGTGTCTGAAGATTATTATGTACTTGATATTGGTACAATCTGTTTCTCTTCATCATTACTCAATTAACCTTGCCTTTATTGTCCTATTTACTGCCTACTTGCCTGTTGTTAGATTAGAAGAAGAGAGAGAGAAGATAGATGAATGAATATGTTTCCAGCAATCATGAAAGTTATTGCTCAATGTCGTCCAGGTCATAGATTCTATCCATTTCAACACTTAAATGCGAAAGAATTTAATTTATTTCTAATCTCAGGCGATGCCAGCAATAATTATTTAAGACTGCCAAGTTAATATTCTGATGCGGAAATCAATTTTGAGCGTCCTTTGAAAATTTGATTATTCATAATAAAGATTATTCCGCGTATTTCTTGGATAATTTATTTTTATTTTTAACGTTATTAATTTTGAATTTTTTCCTTCTCTTTCCGTGGTTTTCCTTACATGGCCTAAGGTTCTGTCTCACCTACTCTTCATCTTTTAATTAGGTTTTAACCATCACATTCCGTTTTTTCTTTTGCGGCCAACAATATCATTTTGGTTTACCCCTAGGCTTGCAAAGAGAAAAGTTTTTTTTTGTTTTCGCCGGGGTGAACCAACCAATTTTTTTTTTTTTTTTTTTTTAGGAATGTTCACCATGATTATTGTAACTACGCCTCAGCAAGGCTGACTCAATTTTCAGCACCACCAGCTCCAAGTTTCTTTGTAAACCATACTTGTTTTCCGTTTTTAGTTTTTCTGTAAAATCAAAACTATTGAGATGGTTTTTTTTATTTTGTCCAGTCCGGTCCTCACATTGTTCTGTTCCCATCGACTTCCTCTGTCCGGCCTCAGATCTTAAAAAACAATACTGAGGCTAGAGCGCTGCAATTGGACATGTTGATCATCCACCCTCCAATTATGAAACATACCCAATTGCAGCCCTCTAGCCTCAGGAGTTTTTATTTTATTTAAGGTTAAAGTCAGCTATGATCGTGCGTCTGGCACCGCTATAAGTGCCAACAATACAGGCTACCACAGAGCTGTGGCTGAAAGTTTTCATGGGCCTTAAGGCTGATTGTTTCATAGAGCAGTATACGCTGTATAGAAAACTTTACTGCGCTGATGAAACCTCTGCGCATTTTTTAGTTGTGTTCTAAGTTAGGCAGCCTTAAGAGGTTCTGTTCGCGCATGTGACTGGTAGCTGGTGTACGAAAGATGACCTTCTTGTTATTATAACTCCAATATATAAAGGGTTTAAGTCCTGTGGACAAAACATCTTCAGAGTCAACAGTTAAATATCATCCGTTCCATGCGCAATTAGTTGACTTTTACAAGGTGTTCAGTACTATATTCTGTTTTTTTCCATCTGTCCATCCGCCTGTGGTGTTTCCGTATGGTAACACTGCGTCCGGGCTTTAGATAGTTACATTCAGCTTACATTCAACAATAATAATAATATCCTATTTCGAATATTAACGTTGTAATTCGCATACAGTAAATTATTAAAACACTTTTCAGTTGCAAATGTACACCCAGATATCCTTTATTTACCTAAAACTTACACATAAAGTAACTATTTAAAGCCCGGGACGCAGTGTTACCATACAAAAACACCACAGGCGGATGGACAGATGGAAAAAAACAGAGTATAGTGTAATGGAGTTTGTACGACTGATCTTGACTTTACCGTTTCCCCAAAGGCGATGGAAAAATCACTGGCTCTGTATCTTGATCAGTTTCTGCTGCAGTGTGGGGTCTGCGGTGGGAGGTTGAAACCAACATTCTTTGGAAGTTTTAATTTCGAGTTAGTAGCCCCTGTGTGCTTGTCCTATGTGAAGAGGTTTCACCAACTGAAATAATAATAATAATAATAATAATAATAATAATAATAATAATAATAATAATAATAATAATAATAATAATAATATAGGGTTTCCTTCATGTAGCCCTGGATCTCAAACGTATAGATGAGTTCTTACCGGTTCAGCAAAACTCAGGGCTGTTTTCCTAGGACGAACGATGCGATCTTATGAGGGAACCTGCTCTAAGTACTGTCATTAAGGGGGGGTGGCTCTCTAAGTACTGCCATTTACTTTTTAGCTGTGGATTCCATTGAGTAATTGTTTATGGGTTATAAAGCGCCTACAGGAATTGAATCTCTGTTGCTTCTCAAGGTCATGTCTTATGGCTCACCGTCAGGCAGTGACACTAGTTCTTCTGTTTCGGTTCATCACTGTAGACTGGACAATTAGTGTTTGCCTTATGATGAGGAACGAAATTAAACCTTTATACAAGTCAAAATATAATTGTTAATAGGTCTTGCACATTACCGTTCACTCTGGCAAATTTACTTGAATTATTTACAACTCGGTTAAAATTCTAGGTGTCCCTTTTTGGAAACTTAAATCGATATATTTGAGAATTTCGTTCAGTGTTGTCATGCCTTCATTCTGGCAGGGTTGTAAATATTGTCCCTTCTTTTCATCTTAAGTTCCTCACTGGACGAGTGAGTACCGTACTCGACTATCAATCTGCTAGTCAGAGTTCGCTTCCCGCGACCGCCAAAGATTAGAAATTCATTTCTCGATATAATGTGGTTCGGATCCCACAGTAAGCTGTAGGTACCATTGCTAAGAAACCTTTTGGTTGCTAGCCACGTAGAAAAATCTAATCATTCGGGCCAGTCCTAGGAGAGCTGTTAATCAACTCAGTGGTCTGGTTAAATTGATATACACTCAACTTTTTATCTTCAGCAACTGACTTGTATCTTCCATTGTTGGACAAAAGGTTGAGCTGAAGTAAAGTTATAATTGACGATAATGATATTAATCTCTTTCACCATCATCCAGTTTGTTCCTCGAGCGGGTGTTTTAAAATGTTTCATAATTCTGGCCATCAGGCCATCTTTTTCATTCAGATTATATCTACCACCGGTTGGAGCTAATTATGGCGTTAATTCCACACGTCTTGCTTATTTTCTTTTCAGGTTCAAAACCACAGTTTTTTTTTTTTATAGAAATATTGTCTGCAAGTTTTTGTCTTTCAGTCATGCAGTTCAGTCTTTAGGACACCAGGAGTTCATGCATAAGGCAAATGCTATCTTGCTAAACAGACAAATATGAAATTCATTTCATCTCTTTTATTTTGCGGATTAAGCTTATGGTTTCAGATGTCGGAGTACTGCATCCCTCTAATTTGATTATCTCTATTAGTAATGTATTTACCTCAATTACACATTTGATTACTTGGATAAACGCATAATTCACGACTTCAAAAAGTTCCTGACAAATCATATGCTCCAATAGTTACAGGTAAGCGTAATTGCATTATGCAATGATGGTTGAGTGGTGTTCTCTGTTCGTCAAATAAGATATAATAGAAATTAGTTTGATTTAATTTCTGGTGTGTTCATTTACTTACAGATTCCAGAATAGAGTCTCTACAGGCAAAAAGATGCATTGCACACAGAGACATTTTGATATATTTGATTGAATTTCTCTGACAGAATGACATCCACCAATAAATAACAAAAATTGAACTTTGCCTTTTGATATTCATCGATAAAATGTGAGGTTTCCCTAAGGATTAAAGCGAGGTGAAGGCTATTATTCATTTTTCCGTTTTTTATACATAGCTTTGTTTAACAAGAAATTTATATAGTTCAGTCGCTCTGCATTTTAAGATAATATAGCCAATGTGTTCTTGTTTTTATCTACAAGGCACCATCCTATGCCTTACAGACTATTAACGTTTGTTTATGTTCATTTTTGTGACATTTTAATTCCTCTTGAAGATATTTTATTAAAATGCACTAGATTGATTGCAATTGTCTGTTTTTTTTTTCAAATATTACCCTAATACACATTTGGTAATGAGTTAATCTGATCTCATCATTTGATAATTCAGTTTAATACTGTCACTCGAGTCTAATACATAAACATACTGTGTAGTCAATATTTTATGATCAGAATATGTAGAGATTTAGGCAAAGGTTGATGATATACAATTGCAGTGCATAGGACCTTCTCCTAGCATGGAATTGTCGATTGAAATGTAACAATTCAGCAAAAATAAACGGCATTTACTGAGTTTTTTTTTTTATCATTATTACCTACATTCCTCCTTGACAATACGGTCTGTTATCTGAGCTAAATAGTGCATAAGTAATTAAAAGTTGCAGATCTTCACTTGAGGGAAGGAGCCCTCTTTCATACTAACATTTTGCGTTAACTTTTGAGTCATCTTCGTGTTTGACAAAACACCAAACTAATATGGGTAAAAACGAAAACCTCCTGCCTTGGTAAAGCAAAAATTAGAATAAAAGTTAATAAAACTCTTCTCAAGAAATATATAGACATACATATATACATGCAAAAATACATAAATACATAAAACATGCATGCATACATACAAACGAACTCGTATGTACTGGAGCTGGCACTTTGAGTATATACCATGAAGTAGTACTTCCTTCATTTATATATATACATATATATATATATATATGCATACATGCATACATACATATATATATTATATATATATATACTATATGTGTGTATTGATTTAATATTCAGCTTGATTTTCCTGAACAAATTCCTCCTAAACTACTCACTGGTACAGACATAAGAATACGTATTGCACCTTTAGAATGATCGTATGAAAACTCTGGAAGACGCAAAGAAGAATATTTTCAAAGGAAGTAACCCGGCTTAGTCCCGTCTGCCGGGTTTTATGGAGTCCCGGTAGAGCCTATTATATGCCGCATTAAACCGGTAATTGTGTTTCTTGGAAGCATCTCGTGGGACGCGGATTAACGCAGTGTCCCCCTAAATATTTGGATAGGCTGGAAAAAACATTTTGCTAAGAAACCGCAGTTTAAGTTGGTGACCTTTGTCGTCGTCAGTGCGTTGGCATGACCCGAAGAAGTCAACATAAATATGTATTTCGATTTTAGACCTTTTTCTTTTCTTTATGATGTGGTAACTGTTATTGTTATTATTATTATTATTATTATTATCATTATTATTATTATTATTATTATTATTATTATTATTATTATTAAGCTCAACAGCAACAACAACAATATAATAATAATATAATAATATACTAATAATAATAATAATATAATAATAATATATATTATATATAAATATTTGCTAAGGTGAAATTTCT
>NC_061103.1:25465120-25483492 GCF_015104395.2 Macrobrachium nipponense | reverse complement strand
CTAAGGTGAAATTTCTGTTATTTCGTTTATTACTTATCATTCTCTCAGAATTATATGAAATAATGATAATAAGAATATTATTATTATTATTTTTATTGAGCTTAATAATAAAAATAATAATCGAAACGTCAGTACGAAAAATAAGAACGACAAAAACCTTATCAGTGATGATAACAATAACAAGTAAAAGTATTAACAGCATCAGCAAATATTTCGCGTCCGTCCTGGAAAGCAGCGAAACGCAAAGAAATTCGGGACATCGAAAAATCACAGAAAAAAAATATGCTGTCCCCATCCCACGTAAACACGCACACACGTACACACACACACAGAAAAGGAACACGATTTATATTTATTTGATTAAATTTATTTGACAGACTGGCAGCGGGCACCAGCTACAAAAATTGAACCGTACCTTTTATGGACATCGAGTAAAAATGCGAGGCTTCTCTAAGGATTAAAACGGGTCGTTGGTTATCAGTCGGAATTCTGGTGTTTTTTTTATGTATTCACTGTCGCTGCTTTTGACAAGTCGGGTGCTATATTTATTTGAATGCCATTAAATTGTCTCTAGCTAATTTGAACTCACCGAATTTTTATGTTCCTGCTTCTATGTATCATCGCCAACTGGTTTTGCATATTTTTGATGATATATGCAACTTTTATCCCACAGCTGAGGTTATTTTTCCCTGGCACTATATTTATCTGTTGCGGGTTGATTGCAAGAAACATGATCGTACATTTTCCTGTGCTCAGTTTGGCAAATCACTTCTCACTAAGTGTGTCACTCTACCTCTCTCATATTGCGTTAACCAGATTGTTTATTTTGAATGATTTTCATGAGTTCGTTAATTAAATCATTCGTTTATTAAATCACTCTGTATGCAAAGATCCCTACAAATAAAAATGCAGGTAGACATTAACTGCATAAGATTACATTAATTAAGATATATGTCAGAAAAACTCATCCACACCAAATTCCTTTAACCTTCTCCTTCTTTATCCTCAGCTTTTCCTGTCTTTATATGTGGTCGCTGTTTGTTATTAGTCTTCTCCATCTTCTGCCGTCATGCATCATTACCACACTCACGTTGCCACTCTGATCTGTTAATTGTATATGCATCATCGCATGACCTGTTACTTGTATTTGCATCAACGCATGACCTGTTACTTGTATATACATCATCGCATGATCTGTTACTTGTATATGCATTATCGCATGATTTGTCACTTGTTTATGCATCATCTCATGACCTGTTACTTGTGTATGTATCATCGAATGACCTGTTACTTGTGTATGCAACATCAAATGACCTGTTTCTTATATATGTATCATCGCATGACCTGTTACTTCTGTTGGATTTAAATTTTCTGTTGAAAAGACACAAACAATAACATTTTTTAAGGATCAACGCTGGCTCAGAAATCAAGTTATTGTCCTGTTACTTATATATGTATCTTGGCATGACCTGTTACTTGTAAATGCATCATCGCATGACCCTTTGCTCTTATATGCATCATTGCATGATCTGTTACTTGTATTTGCATCATCGGAATAAATTATGAGCAAAAGCAGATTAGGTGACTTTAAACATCCATGGCGGATTATAACGAAATTGGCGCTCCAATGAATTGAAAGAGAAGTTTACGTATTATGGTGAGCTTTCATTAATCATTTGGTTTTAGTTTAGTATATAATCAGTTATAAACGCAAATGAATAACCTGCCATTTTGGCACTGTACATTGATGAAGCGAACACCGGTATTATTCAGTTTCCATAAAACATTGAATAAATGAATTATTATTTGCTTCCTGTTCGTTGGAGTCCTAAAGGTTTACAAGATAATCGCGACAGATAATCATGTGTATATAGACAGGAAAACGAGTTAATGGGCTTGTGGAAAGAGTGTGAATTCAACTGCCTTGTAAGCCTATTATTTTTGGTGTGGAATAAAATCACTCCTAAGTGTTCCCAGCTTTTGTTATCATTGTTATCAAGTTATTTACTTCACATCCCAATGGTAAGAGTTTAATGTGCACTGAACAGGGAAACTTCGATTGTCGGTGGAAGGTTTTTAAATGTTTATTTATCTTTATATATGTACTTACACACACACACACACACACACACACACACACACACACATATATATATATATATATATATATATATATATATATATATATATATATATATATATATTGTGTGCGTGTGTATGGTGTGTGTGTGTGTGTGTGGTGTGTATAGTTATGTATATATATATATATGTATAAGTATATATATATGTGCATATGTAATTAGATCTCTATTTCTCTATACTTTCTCTCTCTCTCTCTCTCTCTCTCTCTCTCTCTCTCTCTCGGAACTCCTTAGAAAACAATAGGCTTTCTAGCTAGAATAATAAGGGTCTCTAGGAGCAAAGTGACAGGACATTTCTTTTATTTTCTTCTCGGAGGAATGAATTAGAAAAATCCATTTCCTTTTATAGGAATTATTATTCTTACTCTGGACGGCCCCCTTATATATGGAGGCCCATTATACATACAATTAGTCTTCATTCAAGAAGTGGAAATATAGATTTATACGGCATTCAGCTCTTCCTTTCCTTTTAGCTTTTCGGGCCTCTTGAGTTGCCCTGTAATTGGTGCATTTTCGTCTTTATTCAGATTCTATAATGCTGATTTTATTTCCTGAATTATAGCAATAAGAATATTGATCGTTTCAATGTTTTGCGAATATAACACTATTCTATTTTCATATTTTCCTTATAAATTCCCTAATGATTTTAACTAACTTGTACCCCTCCCCCCATCATGTTTCATCGTAATAGATGCCCCTTATAAACTGTTAATTATGATAATAATGAGCATCACAACGAATTGATTATTATAACTAGCATATACCAACCAACGTACGGCTTTTGTCCTCAAAACTTTCATTAAAAAGGACAATTTATTCATTTTTCTTGGGTAGATCTTCTGCAGGCATGTCAGTGCAAACACTAGCATACAGACATCCCTTTACGACCTCTCTCTCTCTCTCTCTCTCTCTCTCTCTCTCTCTCTCTCTCTCTCTCTCTCTCTCTCGATTAGGCACATGGAATATGCAGGTTTTATAAGGATTTCTCTCGTACTCTTGGTTTTCTCCGGCGCCATGTTTCACTGCTTGATATTACCCTTACTGATATTAGCTAAGCTGCTTTCATTTTTAATTATGTTGTAGAACATGTATTATGCAACTATACAATATCTGCGCATAAATCAGGAGTTTTGCTGACAGTGGAGGATTCGTTTTTGTTACGTTTACAAAAGAAGAATGAATAGGCCGGTCGTTTTATGAATCTGTAAAGTCCTGGAAGACAGTACCGTGGGTCAGGGTAAGGTTATGGATGTTTACAGAGAGCTATAGTAATAAGACTGAAGAAGAAGACTGGAGTTAAGAGTACTATAGTACCCTGCTTAAAATTCATATTTGTATACAAAAATGATGATTCTTTTTCATGACATGAATTGGTGGATTGATGACTGATTCATATCCAAGAATCCGTATCGCAGCAACTACGGTTGCCAGGGACCAGAGACATTTCGTAGAGTGTAAGTAATTTCTAATAGACAAACGGTTAGAATTTTTGATCAGTAATAAATTCGGGAATTGGGCTGAAGACTCAAAAAATATTACAAAGGCACGTGAAGAAGGCCTTCCATGAGCGAGCTTTCTTTATAACACTTTTGTTTGTACCTCGAAGACTGAACCATATTTCACCGAATAGCAGGCTACAAATTCTTTCATTTGTTCTCCATTACCAGTCTGGGAATTCAATTTCCCCGTCGCTCTGCACTTGAAATTTTCGATCATACGCACTTGACAACTGTGTTGATTAATGTTGTCAGATCTGGTGTAATTACATGTTACCACATCTCCAACTGCTGCTTTAAGTGGCTGTTCTACAGTTTTGGACATGATGTAATCTCCACTAGTTTTCAGACGTCTGTCTGTGGATATTGGGTAGGAACTGGTTATTGCCTTCCTTGAGGTTCTCAAGCAAGAATATGATTTTTTTTCTCCACGTTTCTCTCTGTATTGCACCAAATGCTAGGTCCTAAAACTTGCAATTATTGTTGATGATCATAATGATGAGGAATATATCTTCATACAAAGAAGAGGTAGCAGGCTAGAGATTCATAGAAAAGGTTCTTTTCAGCTAGACACATTTGCAGATATACTACCAAGACTATTGTGTATTTGCCACCAGTATTACTTACATCCGGCGTAAGATAAATACTTTTGTCCAAAATTTCTCTTTTGTAATGTATTATAACAAGAAGTCCATGATCCAAATCATTCATCCTGGATCGTGTTAATGATTTTAAATGACAATTTTGTTAATATCAAAATAGGTTTGGCTCAGTTATGTTATATTGCAAACGTTTTGGGGTCATCTACTAAATTCAGTAGATGAGTAACATTATGGAAGCTGAGATCCATGAATATCCCGAAAGCTATCTGTACAGTTTTATTTTTAGATATAGGCACATATCTCGAGTATAAAAGACCCATTAAAACACTGGTTTAAAGCTAAGGACTATTTAATTGTCTTAATCCGCTTCATCGTTGCCTTCAGGAGGATATTGTCTATATGGTCAGAGTCCCTGGCTCCATGGGAAAGGTTGATCCTGTTATCCACCGAAATATAATCCTTAGCTTTAAACCAGAGTGTTTTAATGGGCCTTTTATACCTCATACCTGAGACGTATCCTGTTTAAACAGAAGAACTTATTTACATATGTACATATACATATCGTTTCTCCATTTTTAGTCTCATGCTACTATGAGTACTTTTTAATTATTATTGTTATTGGCAATATGATGAAATTTCTCTTCATAATCCTGATAAGTTGTAACAGTGCATGAGACCGTCTTTGTTCTAGATTAGAATGCCAAACCTGAGTTTTTCCTGAAGGGCCTTCCAATTCACAGTCCACAGTAAAAATATAATGCCACCCCTCACTCCTATAAAAGTTTCAGTTAACACTCACGTAAAAATTAAGTTATTTGTTTACGTATCGTAAGCTTTGTTCTTCATCTTGCTTAATGGAATTTTATTTTGACCTTATGTTTGGAAAGTTATTCTTATACATACATACATACATACATACATACATACATACATACATGTGTGTGTGTTTGTATGAATATATGTACATACATAAATACATGCATTTATGTATATATGTATATATATTAATATATATATATATATATATATATATATAATATTTTATACTTGTATAATATTGTATATATATATATATAATATAATAATTATATATATAATATATTATAATATATATATATATAAAACATTTGTCACCAACCGTCAACAACCATTCAACTGCTGTACAACTGAACATTACTTAATAGACCATTCGCCCTTTCTACCTTCTCGCCTTTGTGTTTGCCTCTCCCCTTTTGTCAAAAATAAATAATAACTTATTCAGTCTTATCTATGCTTCTGTACCGGTGAGTTCTCGTTTCGCTATTTTTTGCTTTGTGTCCGCCTTTATATATATATATATATATATATATATATATATATATATATATATATATATATATATATACTATATATATATATATTTTTTTTCGCCTTTTATAATCATAAACAGAAATTTTTTGCCTGTTAGCATTCAATAATTTTCTCCTGTCTTTAGTAATGATGTAATTTTCTTAGTTGTTCGTGTGTGGTTTGTGCTTTTAAGTGTTTTTTTTTTTTATTTATTTATTTTGAAAGTGTCATTGTACTTAGTGGCTTTGCTTTTTACTGTTGATCTCTTATTCAATTAGTTACCATCTTACTTTTATGTAAAATTCGAATTTCACTGATATAATGTTAATTAATCTATATAATTTTTTAAAAAGCATAATTTACTACTGTGCCCCATTTTAGTCTGATTTAATGTATAGAATTTAAATCTTTTCCCTGTTTTTTAGCCCTGAAGATGGGATTTGTATCCCGAAACGTAGGCGTTTGGATAAAAATAAATAAAGTTTTAACGAAAAATGATGAAGTTTCTGCTGGCCCAACTCTGTTCTATATATATATATAATATATATATATATATATATATATATATATATTTTTATATATAGCTATATATATATATATATATATTATCGTGGATAGTTACATAGTATATAGATATATCTATATATATAATATATATATATATCTATATATAATATATATATTCAATGAATATACATATAGATAGATATATATATATATCATATATATTTATATTTATTATTATTATATATATAATATAATATATATATTATATATATTATATATATATTTATATGTTAGTGTGTATGGTACGTACGTGTTATGTATTCCTCTCCAGCGAACCAATATTCATACGAGCGTGTTTACCGAGGCACAATTTCCCAGCTCTGTACACAGGAACGGGAACTAACAAACGCAAATATGCCGAAAGGCGAAAGAACACAGAGCACTCAGGCTGAGGGAGGGAGGGGAGGGAGGGAGGGGTGTGTGAGATGGTTTGGGGGAGGAGGGAAGGAGGGCGTCTGAAATACTGGCTGACTCCGTTTGCTTTTAAAAGCATCCAGGGAAATTAGGTCCTCATTCATAATGACCGTCGCTTACTGTGTATTCAGCATCTTATCTCGCATAACTTTTTCCCCGCTCGAGCATGCCAGCTTCACATTTTTCTTCGCCTGTGCGTTTTTTTGTTTTTGTTTTTTGTTTTGTTTTCTGGGCTTTGCAGTTTATTTCATATATGTATATATATTATATATAATAATTATTTATATTATTATATATTTGTATGTATAAATATGTATAATAATAAGCGAATACACAGGAAAATGATAGGCAAAAATCGAAGAGCTTTCGTCTTTCCTTGACAATGTCTTAGTAAAGACGAAAGCGCTTGGATTTCTGCCTATCATTTTCCTGTGGTATTCGCTTATTTAATGAAGTCATGTGCATCTACTGTGATTTTTTTAAGCGTATATATATATATATATATATATATATATATATATATATATATATATATATATATATATATATATATATGTAATCAACACACAAGTACAGTGAACCAGAGATAAATATCTTCTTACTCACATAAGGATCGAACCCAGGTCTTTCGGTTGTCTGGCTTTGTTGGCAGCGTCCAGTCTTTTCGATAGAAAGACCCGGGTTCGATCCTGATGTGAGCCAGAAATATATATATATTATATATATATATATATATATATATATATATATATATTATATATATATATATATATATGTGTGTGTGTGTGTGTGTGTGTGTGTGTATATGCTATATATATATATATATATATATATATATATATATATATATATATATATAATATATATATATATATATATATATATATATATATATATATATATATATATATATATATATATATATATAATGTATGTAATCAGAGTAATCTCGTTAATTAATACTCCCGAATATATTCTTGTAAATTTGGATTATTTCCCCTTTTTTGTCATTATTTTTATTAAACTTTCCTTTGCAAGGAGTGTGAGCTTGAGCTCATTTTGTAACAAACTTGGAGATAGCGCCTGGGTAAGGATGGATATTGCTATGGAGACTTTCTTATTTGTGGGTCGTTATATTGAATTGAGGATAATATTAGCTTAAGGTTGGGTTATCGTTTAAACATTAGACACATAATAAATTGTGATTTGTGTTTGTTTTCGCTTATTCGGGGAGTAAGCCAACAAACTACTTTGTTGTTGTTAACGATACAGGAATTTCAGGATAGGGTATTTATGATTTATTTATTATGATGAAAATGTAAAATAAAAAAATAATAATAATGCGCATGTTAAACAGTACAGAAAAATTATTTCTAAGAAAATATAGCGTATTTATTTTAATTTTCATTAGCGAAACAAAACTATTTGCTTATAGATTTTAGCAAGCGCTCCGAGTAAGCTGTAGGTCTGGTCACCGCTTGTTAACCTGGAAAATAGGTATTTAATTATTTTACATATACGTAATATTCAGTAAGCCTACGTTTTCGATTAACCAGATTGCTTTATCTGTATATCTAATATGTTTAAATTCATAACTATTTTTGCACAGCCATTATCAGGTTGAAAAACATGCCATATGCATGTAGCAAAATAAATAAATAAATAAATAAAAGTGTGAAATTTAACTATTAAATTTTCTTCAGTGTTCAAAACTTATACGAGCTGCTGTACTTACACAACATCTCTCGTTGCCTGTAATTCATCTTTCTCTTGATAATTAAAGTGTCGTAGATTGTATCTGCATGTTTCTCAAACCCATCAATTCCTGTCAGCTTTACAAGATATTTTCTTCAGCGTTGAAAACTTATAACAATTTGCTTTGTTCAGAGTTGAAAACGTATAACAAAATATTTTGTTCAGTATTCAAGACGTACAACAAAATGCTTTGTTCAGCATTCAAAACGTATAACAAAATATTTTGTTCAGTATTCAAAACGTATAACAAAATGTTTTGTTCAAGACGTATAACAAAATGCTTTGTTCAGCATTCAAAACGTATAACAAAATGTTTTGTTCAGCGTTCATAGCGTATAACAAAATGTTTTGTTCAGTGTGCAACACGTATAACAAAATGCTTTGTTCAGTCTTCAAAACTTATAACAAAATGCTTTGTTCAGTGTTCAAAACGTATAACAATATGCTTTGTTCAGTTTTCAAAACGTATAACAAAATGTTTTGTTCAGAGTTCAGAAGCATAATAAAATATTTTGTTCAATATTCAAGAAATATAACAAAATACTTTGTTCATTATTCAAAACGTAAAACAAAATGCTTTGTCCAGTATTCAAAACGTATAACAAAATATTTTGTTCAGTATTCAAAACTTATAACAAAATGCTTTGTTCAGAATTCAAAACGTATAACAAAATATTTTGTTCAATATTTCAGAAGTATTACAAAATACTTTGTTCATTATTCAAAACGTATAACAAAATGCTTTGTTCAGTGCTCAACACGTATAACAAAATGTTTTGTTCAGTATTCAAAACGTATAACAAAATGCTTTGTCCAGTATTCAAAACGTATAACAAAATATTTTGTTCAGTATTCAAAACGTATAACAAAATGGTTTGTCCAGTGTTCATAACGTATAAAATAATATTCTGTTTCAGTGTTCAAAACATGCTTTGTTCAGTTCAAAACGTAAACTAACCCAACATCTCTCGTTGCATGTGTGTTAATCCATCTCCTAATATTTCAGCGTTACAATATGTTCTGTCTGCAGGTTTCAGCGAGTGTTCATTATCCTTAGAATAAAAAAAAATAATAAATGCTCAATTCCAACTGTTAAATAAAGCTAAAAAGAGACAAATGTCGGAGCCAAGTTCACGGAAATTGTGGTCTGGGCCAGAAATAGAGTCTATGAAGTCGATGCGCATTTATCTTAACGGCGGTGTCTATGAACCTTATGTGAGCTGGGAGGGTTTGGGGGGTGGGGGGGGTGCTAGGAGGGAGGGTCATCTCTCCCGGCCTCTCACCTTATTGTTGTTGTAGTCTGCAATTGCTGTAGCTGACGGCGGTGGTGAGATATTGTAGCCAATATTGCATCCCTAGGATCCTACGGCCATCCCCTTATTCATCACTTCGGCTGGCGGTGGGACTCTCCCCCCCCTCCCCCCACTCTGCTCTCTCTCTCTCTCTCTCTCTCTCTCTCGTTCTCTCTCTTCTCTCTCTCTCCACACTTATACATACATACATACATGAACAAATATAATTTTAACAAATATATATATATGTATATATATCATATATATAATAGCATATATATATATATAGATATATATATATATGTATATGATATATAGTATATATATATAATATATATATATATATATAGCATATATATATATATTTGAGTGTGTGTGTACATTTATACATAAGTAAAGATATATGTATATATATGTGTATATATATATATATATATATATATATATATATATGTATATATATATATATATATATATATATATATATATATATATATATATATATATATATATACCTTTATGTTGTGTGTGTGTGAGAGAGAGAGAGAGAGAGAGAGAGAGAGAGAGAGAGAGAGAGAGCACATGCACGCACTCATGATCTTTCCACCGCCTACTTGTTTTAACCCATTATAGAGTTAAACTTACTCCTAACAATCCCCCACCGTCCCCCATAGAATCCTCGTCATGGCTTCCCTCATTCCATTTACCCATTCCACACCACTTCCATAATCCCATGCCATCCTTCCCGCCACTACCCTGACCCAGCTTAATTCGAGTGATTTAACCTGAGATACGGCTTGGGAAGGGCAATTACCATTGGCTCGTCCAGTCGGGAGACCGCGAGAATTAAAGATATCTCGCCTCGCCTCCCCAACAGAACGCAACCCGGTCGCGGAAGATAACCAGAACTTAACCAGTCTGGTTGGCGCCGATTGCTGGGTTGTTATTATCGCTGGACGTCGAGATGTGTTGTGGACAGGATCTGTGTTCATGGATGATCGCTCGTCTTATTATTGTGTTTATGCAGTCGTGCGGTTTACACTGTTTGCCTTGCGTGTTTTGAAGATTAAAAGATTCTCTCTCTCTCTCTCTCTCTCTCTCTCTCTCTTAAGCTGTCTCTCCCAGAAATATTTGCATCTAATTTTTTTGTCGCTTAAGTGATTAGTGTAACACGCACACACACACATATATAGTATATGCATTATATATATAGAGGTCACTTTTTTTATACTTAAATTTTATATTCACATATATTAAGCCGCATAATTATGAGTGCGTGTAAGGCATATTGAATTTGATGATAAGGGAATTTGTGATTTTATATATATATATATATATATATATATATATATATATATATATATATATATATATATATATATATATATATATATATATATATATATATATATATAACTTACACCCAATCATAATTCCCCTAGGGTATAGACGGTATTCATAATTCGGTGTACCCAAAAAAGGCGATATATGTGTAAGTTTCTCCTTTTAAGAAATTAATATAGAGGAAATTTAGAATAAACAGAAATAAGAATATGTAAAATAATGATAATGAAAATGATGACATCTAATTTTTGAAAATAAATAAAAAATAGAAATAGTAAGAATTCAGACAAAAAGTCAAAATAAAAATTAAAGTCACTAAGATAAAATCAACGAAAATAATGAAAATTACGATAAAAGGAATAAAAAAAATATGAAAAATACGAAAACAAAGGAACACAGAAAGTATTAAAAGAAATAAAATAGGAAATTAAAAAATTTTTGAATATAAATAAAAATTATAAAGATAATGTTATGAATATATATGAAAGTATAAAAGTAAAAGATAAAGTAATATAAAAACAATTAAGAATAAAAATAATAAAGACTTAATAAGATCATTATCGAAATAAGTAAATAAAAAAATACAAATTTTCTTGAAATTTTGTAAGAATTAAGGTTATAAAAAGAAATGAAATAAGAAAATAGGAAATATCAAAGTAATTAATAATAATAATAATAATAATAATAATAATAATAATAATAATAATAATAATAATAATAATAATAATAATAATAATAATAAAGGAAGTTAAAATTATTAAAATGAAAATAAAAATAAAAAATAAAGATTAAAATTTTGACACACATTAAAAAAATGGAATAAAATAAAAAGTGAATTCAAATAAGTGGCAGAAAAAACCATATATGTAAAGCTAAATAGAAAAGTCAGAGTAATGGAAAAAATCAATGGACATAAAAATAATGAAAGGAATAATGTTTAAAAAGCAGTATAAATTTTTATGAAATATAAAAAAGAAAAAAAATGAAAGGATAAAATAAACAAGCGTTTAGAAAAGGCATGTAAATATTATTATAATAATGATAATGAAAGTACAAATGATAAACGTAATGAAATAGAATAAAAATTTAAATGATAAAAATATTAATACTGAAAAATAAAATGATTCAATTAAAAGAAGTGATAATGTTCCTCTGAAAGTAAGTGAAGTAATCTAAATGAAAATAATCATAATAGAAATAAATAGGTTAGTAAAACTAACAAAACTAAAAATTATTTAAAATGACCTAATTAAGTATAGAAATAAACAATAAAAATTATGAATGGAGAAATGCCAGATGTCAGTTTTCCGAAAATAATTTTTAATTTAAAGACAGTAGAGTAAAGCCTTGAGTTAAAAAAAAAATTAAAAATAATTAAAAATGAGAAATAGTTGTTGGATTCATCCATTACCTGATACTTTTCCACGTATTAATGACAACTTCACGAGAATTGCTATAATAGTGATTTGTGTTAGACCAAACGCGACCAGAGGTTATACGCTGTTCCTTGAAGCCTCACTAAAGGACCTTGGGACCTTGTTCCGTCCTTTGACAGTTATTAGGATTCCTTCCGCCTTGACAATTCATTTCCCCAGAAAGGGAATTGAAGAAAGAAAAATGCAACTTGTAACAAGGAATGCAATAAAAGAGAAAGTCCTTTTTTTTTTCAAGGTAGGTTGGGAACATTGTTTGCACTTATATATATATATATATATATATATATATATATATATATATATATATATATATATATATATATATATATATATATATATGTATGTATATATATATATATATATATATATATATATATATATATATATATATATATATATATATATATATATATATATATATATATATACATATATATATATATATATATATATATATATATATATTATATATATATACACACAAACACATACACATATATCTATATATATATGTATGTATATATATAAGATCTCTTAGAGATTACTAGTATCTCCTTCTCTCTTATTTATGCCTTTATTATTATATTCAGCCTTTCATTGGACATAATCAACATACTATACTACAGAAGAGACTTATGAAATTTACTAAAAAAAAATATAAAAATTAAAAAAATAGTTCTAGACGGAAAGCTTTACTTAGCCCATCGTGAGGATGGTTCCTGCTTGCCTAAAACACTTGCAAAGTTATTTCTGAGAGAAAGAGAGAGAGAGAGAGAGAGAGAGAGAGAGAGAGAGAGAGAGAGAGAGAGAGAGAGAGAGAGATTTGTAAATTGAGACTTTTCGCTTTATTCTTGGATGAATATCAAGAGGAGTGGCCGAGCTGTTTGAGCCATTCTCAGCCCCAATGCAGTCGCCAGGCGCTGTATATATATACTTAGGATAAAATGCCTCGGTGCTTTGTCTAATTCTCTTATTCTTTCTCTCTTCAGCAGAAAGCAAGTTTGTATTTTCATTCTGAGTCTTTTTTTTTCTCACTTTTTGTTACAGCGAGCTCGTTTTCAGCCAGCGAATAGTTAATAATTACTTATACGTATTAAACTATGACCATAAACTGTTATTTGAATTGGTTTTTTAATAGCATCGTGAATGTGCCGTATGTATGTATGTATGTAAATGTGTATGTGTGTATGTGACTTTGTATGTATGTATGAATTTATTATATTTACATGGTTATTAAAGATGCATAATATTTGTTATTATATGAAAAGACTAGAGTAAAATTCTACCAGATGCGTATGCAGTTGTATTAACTATCATCTTAACTTCTTGAATTTTTACAGTTTTTGGATACGCTTGTCACTACAAAACCTTAGATCCAAATACAAGAAGATAAAGTCATTCTGACGTCCTTTGGTGGATTTGAATTCACATCAAGAGTATTAGAACGAGGTCACGTGACCTCGGTTTTGTTGTAACTAGTGAATCCAAAAACAGAGAAAGAATTCGAGAAGTTAAGAGGGAGTTGCATGTATTGTAATTACATCATTTGTACCATATAAACATTATGTGTGTATCAATTGTAATTTTTATATCCATATGCAAATAGAACCACAGAACCTTTCTTCTTTCTATAACCTTTTCTTTGATTCTCATTGTTCTTTATATTCCATAATGGAATACAAATGGAAAGAAATGGACGCTTTCAAACATATAATAGATAATAAAGTGATACATAACGAGATACCCTTCAACTGTTCAAGTCTCATACTTGAATTGGCCTTTAACGAGAACTTCCATCCGATTTTACAGCTTCTTGAAACATTCCGGCGAGATGAGGAGGAAGTGAACAAATACGACGCGGAATTAACGACCTGAATGACTGGAGGTCGAAGGGTGAATTGAACATATCGTGGCGGGTTGACCAATCATGAACAATTGAGGCTGCAGTTGCCAACGAGCGTTATTCTTGTTTCATTCCAAAGACGCCGGCCTCGACTTCGGTCTTCGTATTGATTGCTCCGAGGGATTGCAACGGATGATTGGAGAGGCAGATTTACCTCTAGGTAAACAAAGGCTTAAATACCACGAATTGCCTTCGAAAGCAATGAAGAGCTCTGGCAAATGTACCTGAATTTGGACGATGTATGCACGTATGAGCGGCAGTATCCTCACGCCATTCATGGCCAGATGGTTAGCGATAATACCGTATGGGTTCGTATCCTACCGCGAGCGTCACAATTTCTTCACTGGGTTCTTCTTTTAGATTTTAGGCTTTGTATTGACAGGGGTATCTAAAAAGTGTGAAGAAATCGAGACGTTAAGAGGTTACTGTAGTTATTGCACGTGCCTTCCAATGGTTATTGAAGGCGTCAGTGCGTCTGGCACTTGTTGGTCAACCATTCAAATACAGGCCAGATCTAATGTTGCTCAATTTCGCTGATCGGACGACCAGTGGTATAGCGAAGACAGAGAGAGAGAGAGAGAGAGAATATATATATATATATATATATATATATATATATTATATATATATATATATATATATATATATATACACACACACATATATATAAATATCTTTTTCCTTCCATCCCTTCCCTGTCTAAATGTCTACTATCCGCAACGTTACCTCGAAGCATACTCCTCTTCCTCCTTGCCTACCGGAGGATGCTTACGAAAGAAAGCTCGTATTTCATTAAACGGAGGAAATTGGAAAAGAATACCATTTACATTTCCCTCATTTCCTTCCACACCTTCCGTCAAAGAAAAGAAAAATAAAAGGAGGAGAAAGACTCAGCCTTCCGCTTACCCGGCTTCTAATTACACTGAGTATACAGCAGATAGTTCTCTCTCTCTCTCTCTCTCTTTTATTGTAAACTAAATCCGATCGATCTCCAGATGGCCCGCCTGGATTTAATTAAAGATAGAATCTGACGACTTAGTGGATAGACAGATATGGTTTTATTTTTTTTCTGCGTGATAGTTTCATTTCCACTTAAGTATATGTGCTTGCATTGCGTGCAAATGAGTACCTTTTTGTGTTTTTTTACGTCTAATACTACTTACATGTTGTGTTTTAGTCTTCCTTCGGCTGTTCTCTGCCTTTTCTCTACTTTTTTTATTTTTTTTATTTTCAACCATTCCCCTTGGTCTCTTCCTACTTAGCTGTCCAACTCCTTGAGAGACGTTCATTTTCAAAACATATTGTTCGACAAGACCTGATTGGCAGTCGGAAAAAATTACTGTAATAATAATAATAATAATAATAATAATTAATAATAAAATAATAATAATTGGTGAACTTGAGAATATTTCGTATCCAAAGATATTTTTATATAAATGTCATTTACATATAGGAAATTTATTCCCTACTAGGTACTGGCTTTGTTTCTTAAAAGCTTAATAGCATTTTTCATTCCACGTTATTGAATTGAACATTGAAAATGTAGATTCAATATATTCATCACTAAATTTTGATACAATTAGAATTCAATTTTAAACCTTTGGGCAGATGGATAGTGTATTAACTAAATATGTTTATCATCATTGAACGGCTGGAAATACAACTCCAAGACATTCCTCCAATGTTATGCAGAGCCTTTGAAATATTCAAGATCAGCTTATGGCAAGAATGCATACACAATGAGTGGAATAGGGTAAACAGACCTCCCTAAGAAATGTTCGACCTTATGTGTGTGCGTGTGTGTGTGTGTGTGTTTTTTTTTTTTTTTTTTTTTTATCGACTGGCAATTTGCTGTGGCCAAACTACATCGAAAACCTATCACGAGAGTAATTGGTTCCGAGCTGTGAAAACACTCGTTTCTGGCACCGTTTGCCACTACTGCTCTCGTTAACATTTCATGATTATATTTAATTCCGTTTTTTTTAATACTAGCCACTTCAAATTGTCACAGAACCATATGAAGTTACTTGGTTGTCAGGGTGTATATTTTATTATTGAATATACGTTCTGCAGACCGTATATTTAATCAAAAAATGTACGTTCTGCAGAACGTATTTTATTATTAAATAATAAATATACCTTCTGCAGAACGTATATATTAGATAATAAAATATACGTTCTGCAGACGTATATTTTGTTATTAAATATACGTCTGTAGAACGTATATTTTATTATTAAATGAATATCAGTTTTATTTCTGCCTTGTCTTGTGTAAATGTAATTATGTTTCTGTGTCGTCTTCACTTTGCATTTGGCACCTTATTGAAAAAATCGTACTCTAGAAATACAGGTAACTCCCAATTCTTTCTTAGGAGAAGACCCAGTATATTTCAATAAACCAAGACTCCTCTTTATGATAACGAGTAAGATATTTTGAATAAATATGGAATTTACTCAGTTGTATTTGACTACTGCAATACTTCATAAACGTAGCACCATTTTCATTGTATTTCTGAATAAAAGTATTATTTTTGTGTTTCATATATTCTGAGATAAATGAAGTTTCAAAGTAGAAATATTGCAGAATAGTACATAATCCATCAGAATAAATCCTGTCGAATTATAAACGAAAAACATTTTGAAACGTCCATCTTATTTCATCAGGCATGAAAATCATTAAATATTTCTTTTAACTCTTTCTAGACTGAATTTTATCGTAAATAAAAATACCATTACGTTACGCTCTTTTTATTTTTGTTTTTAATTTATATGGAATTATTGCAGCTCTCTTTTATATATGACAAATTAATTTGAGCTTCTGATTCGTTTTTTTTTTGCAGAGTGAATAACAAAACTCATTTCAGCGAAAACCCAAGAAACGAGAGAGAAGCTTTTTCTCTTCAGCAAGAAAATGATAACAACTTTCTTCCAGCTTTTGACCAGAAGGTAAGATCAACTTTCAGTTTAGCTGTTGTTTTTATTCTCAAAGACCAAACGCTTCTTATGCCTTCTCTCTTAACTTAGTATAGAAAATCTTATAGTGCTGACAGGTGTTTGTAGGTCAGGTGCTACTGAGTTTACAAACATTATTATCTTTGTCCCGTGCATATCGACTGCTTTCATTTAAATTTAATCACTTTACATATTTATTTTGAAAGTATACGATCACGTTTATGCGCGCCTTGACTATTATTCATATTTTTTGCAATAACTTCGTTGTATAAAGCTATATTTATGGACAATTATATCCAGTCCAGTTGTATTAAAACAGGCTATCGTTTTTGCCCTGCTCAGTCGATTGTAAGATTGTTTTCTATAACTTATATATATATATATATATATATATATATATATATATATATATATATATATATATATATATATATATATATATATGTACACACACACACATCGAGCTACAATGTCCTTTAATATCTAATTCGCTCTACCTCGGAATTAATATATTTTCATATATGCTTAACCGAAGGGGAATTTTTTACGCGATAATAGATTTGCCTTGGACCAGGCAAATCTATTATCGTGTAAAAATTCACCTTCTTCGGTTAAGCATACATGAAAATATATTAATTGTAGCTCGATGTATGTATATGGATCACGGTAATGTGATATGACTTTTATATATATATATATATATATATATATATATATATATATATATATATATATATATATATATATATATATATATGTGTGTGTGTGTGTGTGTGTGTGGGTGTATATATATAAATTATATATATATATATATATATATATATATATATATATATACCATACATCCATACATACAGACATACATACTACATACATCATCATACATACATACATACATACATACCTTACGTATTTACGTATTTGTTGAATCAAATACCATTCATAGTTACATTAACTAAATAGAAGGTGTCAATTAGAACAAAGTGGAATAAAAGGGGAAAAACGCCAAATGGAACAAAGGTAAAGTAAATACCTTGAAAAAAATAATTTTATCTGTGGATCAGAGGAACGCTGTAAATAGCATTCAGTGCCTTCTTAAGTATGTGTCACACCACCATACTGTAGGACATGTCGCTAATGT
>NC_061103.1:25432620-25460120 GCF_015104395.2 Macrobrachium nipponense | reverse complement strand
ACGAAAACTTTAGTATATTGAAAAAGTCGATATAAGATATAATGTAACTTAGCGATCTTGTTTGTCGAACTTTCTAACCAAGGAGAACTTTCTGTTTGGCAAGCCTTTATGGCCAATTACATTGTTTCCTTCCAGAATTTATTGGCGGAAATATAAAACATATTTCGTCTTCCCCATTCAGTCATATGATCACGAATACCGTTTCAATCAAATTCTTATTGTATATACCCATTGTATACTACCCTTGGTATATATTACATATTATATATTTTTGTATATATGTATGTATATAAATATATATATATATATATATATATATATATATATATATATATATGTGTGTGTGTGTGTGTGTGTGTGTGTGTGTGTGTGTGTGTGTGTGTGTGTGTGTGTGTGTGTGTGTGTGTAATAGCGTTTTTACAATGAAAACACAGCGGGAACAGAATTAACACAAGCAAACCATATACGTTGACTGACAGCACTTCAATCCTGATCACTAGTCGTTATTCTAAATTGACACATAGCATATGAAAACTCCTCTCTCTCTCTCTCTCTCTCTCTCTCTCTCTCTCTCTCTCTCTCTCTCTCTCTCTCTCTCTCTCTACTGATCCCGAAATATGTTATTTTCATTATTATCAAATGATTTAGGTCTCCTAAAATCCTTGTTGTAGAAAGTATTCCTTCATTTAGCACATTATTTGTATTCAAAACCAGTAGAGAAATTAGGATGTTGCTTTAGGAAAAATAAACAATAATGTTTATTGATTCCCATTCCAACATTTTTATTAAAAAACATATTTAAATGTATATTTAATAATTATGTTTATTGATTCCCATTCCCAGAAATGCGTGATGCAATATTTTTACTTAAAAATGTTTAAATCGATATTTGATAATTATGTTTATTAATTCCTATTCCCAGAAATGCGTGATGCATTCTTTTTATTAAAAATATTTAAATAAATATTTAACAATCAAGTTTATTCATTACCGTTGACAGAGAAGCGTGATGCAATTACTTATATTGAAATATGTATAAATGAATATTTAACAATGAAGTTTATTAATTACCCATGACAGAAAAGCATATTGCAATATTTTTATTAAAAATATGTTTAAATTTATATTTATCAGTTATGTTTATTAATCCCCATTCCCAGAATGCGTGATGCAATATTTTTATTAGAAATATGTTTAAATGAATATTAAACAATTAAGTTTATTAATTACCATTGGCAGAAAAGCGTGATGCAACATTCATTACTATCTAAATTGACTTTCATGTTCAGGACAGTTTCATAGATTTCTGTGTGAAATGAGAATGGTATCTTATATTTTATTGTTATTTGTTTATTGTCAATTGTTTATTTATTTGTAATTGTTTATCTCAACTCTGCTGACAGGGTTTTCGATCCTTTTCGGATATGCCTCTCAGTACTGGTTTTCAATCCTAATAATGAACAAATGAATGACTTTTTTTTCTCATTTTTCTACCCTTCGATTCAAAATTAGTAAATATATATATATATATATATATATATATATATATATATATATATTATATATATATATATATATATATATATATATTATATATATATATATATATATATATATATATAGTATGTATGTATGTATGTATGTATATATATATTATAGAAAGAACCTTCTTATGTACCACATTCCCAAACCTCCTTTTAAATACTGATCAGCTGTCTTAACCTATTGAGGAACATTCCTCCATTTCCATCCCACTGAATGAGGGGAAAAACGCGAAAGATTGACTCTTCCCTTAATTCATTAAAAGATGCAAATTGGAAAAGAAGGCCATCTTCATTTCCATCCACATCCTCCCAGGGAAAGAAGATGCATTCTTCCGCTTACTTGCCTTCTAATTATACTGAGCATGGGAAAAAGAAGCTCTCTCTCCATTCTCCTCTCTCTCTCTCTCTTCTCGTTCTTCTTTCCTTCTTCTCTCTTCTGCTCCTCCCTCTCTATCTCTCTCTCCTCTCTTCTTCTTATTCTTCCTTCTCCCTCTCTCTCTCTCTCTCTCCTCCTTCTTCTTACCTTCTCCTCTCTTTCTCTTTTTCTCTCTCCTCTCTTCTTCTTTCTTCTTCTTCTTCTTTCTTCTTCTTCTTTTCTTCTCCTCTATCTCTACTCATCTCGTCTTCTTCGTTCTTTTTCCTTCCTTTTCTTCTTCTTTCTCTCCCTTTCTTCTTCTATTCCCGCCCCCCCCTCCCCCCTCCGCCGTCTATCTCTCTGTCTCTCTCTCCCCTTCTTATTCTAGAGTGGTTTCTTATCAAAAGACAAGTTTTCCAACATTTTACCTTTCTCTATTTCTCTCACGGAGTCAGAAGAGATATTTATCTACTATTTTTTTTTCATTAGAACTTAAGGAGTAAATCCTGATGATATCTGGATAAAAGAAATCTTTAAGAGACTTTCAGGATAAAAAAATATATTCGTCGGCTTCGGAGGAGATTTTTTTCCTGCCATAATGTTTGTCGCGTTGGTAGGTTGTACTGTGAGATTTTAGTAATTTTTCGGAATGTCAGAATATGTTATTATTTAAATAGATAGGTTAGGAGTTACAAGGATTAGGATGCCTCAAAGACTTGTTAGTCCATCCGAGGAGACATCGTGTGCTCACTTATCTGTAGGAGCAGGTTTTACTGTTCATTCAGTGTCCTAATGGTTTTGTATACCTTTCTTTTTAACTTTTCCACACTTAAGGACGGATTATTGGAAGACTTAAATGAGAGAGAGAGAGAGAGAGAGAGAGAGAGAGAGAGAGAGAGAGAGAGAGAGAGAGAGAGAGAGAGAGAGTTAGAATTTCCCTATTTTTCAAAATTCCGTCAGAAGATTTTATGATTTCGTTTATGAAGTAATATACAGAAACACTTACTACCTGACGTGTATTAACGCTAATACAAATATACTCGTAGTCCTTTTTGAAAATTGTGGAACTGAATATTTAACACCTCAGTTAGATCAAACCTTCATTCGATGTCGATTTCATTAACATTCATTTTATACGAATTGAGCTAGTGAATAGATAGCATTATATTAGAGGTTAATGATAAGCTTCACCAACTACAGTAGAATGCCTCTCCTGCAAAAGATGGTAGTTCTGCAATTGTTCTCAAAATGTTCGGGGTGAGTTTCTGTCCCTGGGAAATAGAGCGAATAGTGCCTACCGAAATATTATTGCAGGGTCTTTTTCGTATTGATTGGCAAGTACCTCTGGCCAGAACGACATCGAAAAACTATCAGGGCAGTAATTGGTAGCGTGTTTTGAGAACACCATTTGCTTGCATCGTTACTGCAAGGGTCGTTAGCATTCTATTTATTTTGTTTACTTCCTCTCTCTCTCTCTCTCTCTCTCTCTCTCTCTCTCTCTCTCTCTCTCTCCTTTTCTTTGTGTTTATGGATTTGGGTCATAAGACGGTATGAGTTCTGTACTGACATTAACTTTATTCCTCTCTCTCTCTCTCTCTCTCTCTCTCTCTCTCTCTCTCTCGTCTCTCTCTCTCTCTCCTCCTTTCTTTTGAGTTTAAGGATTTTATCTATTTACTGCCATTTATAATATTCTCCCTCTCTCTCTCTCTCTCTCTCTCTCTCTCTCTCTCTCTCTCTGGAGTTTTAGGATTTGGGTCATAGGACGGCATAAATTATGTACTACAATTACTAGGGACAACAAGATCTTAATATGAAATTAGTGAAATTATTGCTATTTATCTTAATTGCCACATCTTAAGTCTTTGTTGTCAGGTCGTAAAAATTATCTATGCTGTCAGAGTTGGACATAAATTGCAACAATATCTTTTTGTATTTGACAGACATTGTGAATAGCCAAGAGACCAAGATTACTGTACCTTTAGAGATAGGGAATCCTCTTTTGTTTAAAAATTTAAATCCCACTGTTGCTCTCCTCGCGTTGGGGCCTTAGATGTGTCATTTCGATACTTGACGACATTTAGAAGTAATTGATTTCGTTCATTAGATTAGTTGTTATTCTGAGCACACATTTTAGTTTACTTAAACGAATGCTAATTGTTCGTGTTTACCTTAATTACGTGCGTGGCTTCTTCTTACAACGCACATCTTGTACATCAGAAGACGAGAAACTTGACGCCTGTGCTTCTTAATCATAATATTCATAGAAGGAGCTCCCAAGAGGGCTTTTCAAAGAGAAGCGTTGTGTTGATGATGGTTATCATTGATTATAATTTCCTTGATATAGAGGTTATCAGAAAAAATCTTAGATGAATCTTAGAGGGGAAACAATGACAAGGAAACTGTAGCCATAGTAATCCCAAGTCGAAAAGCAGAAGGCTGGATCGACTGTCGATGTAGTCTGCGATCTTCCTACAATTCAGGGGCGTCTAACCGTGTTCGTCTAACCTGGTTCGACTTTTGAAATGATGATCAAAGGATTATATTCCAATATCAAAACAAAGTATATTGATAGAGGAATTGTATAGATATTGGTAATTTGGTGTACAATCAGTAATATAGTAAGTCTTCTATACACACACACACACTTTTATATATATATATATATATATATATATTCTATCTTAATCCTCTGGCACCCACGGGATGCATATATATATATATATATATATATATATATATATATATATATATATATATATATATATATATATATATCTTATCTTATCTTAATCCTCTGGCACCACGGGATGCATAGGGCATCAATGAATTCACGCCACATGTCCTCTTTCCTGTGTCATCTCCCTGAGCTCAACCCAATTCTGAGATCCAGCCTTCCTCCGCATTGTCACCAGCCACGTTTCTCTTGGTCTACCCCGTCCTCGCCTGCCCAGCGGCTTCCATTCAGGTACATCCTGGACTAACTCGTCTACTCTTCTTAAAATATGCCCCATCCATCTCCATCTTGATAATCTAACTTTATCGTTCACAATGGGTACCCCCGCCACCTCGCGAATTGCCCCATTTGTTATATGCTACTGCCATTTGACTGGTGCCCATAGGTTAATATTGATCTTACAAGTGAAATGTATATTTGATTTTGCTGTGAACTGATATTTGATTTGACCTCCAAACTGTTTTTAGCATGCCCATTGCTTGTTCTGCCCTCCCTATTCTCTCCCAGAATTCTGTTCCTAGTGATCCATTGCTGGTAATAATGGTCCCAAATACACACACACACACACACACACACACACACACACACATATATATAATATAATATATATATATTATATGATATATATATATATATATATATATATATTATAATGAGACGCATGTGGAGTAATGTCTACTACACTGAATTGAAGAATTGCTTCACATTCAGTTATATGTAAAATTGATCATTAGGAATATCTTTTTAACACTCAAGCTTTTAGTATCATTCAGTATGTTGCTGGTCAATGTAATCTCTCTATATTAATTGTGGTAACTTTTCTTCTGAAAAATATACTTATTAAATAACTTTTACGTGTCGAAATCGTCGAGGTAAGACATAATTTCTAAAATGCCCCACGTTATTGGTTGTTTACTTCCAATAGACGCCTCCAAGTGTGACAGATATGATTGTATACGAACCAATATGAGTTCAAATCTTATCTGGGAAGATGGTTTCATTTATTTATCTATTTCTTTATTTCCGGCTTTCATTCTGTCGCTCTTGAAATTTTTAACTGAAAACCCAGGAAGGCTCCAAAGGGAAATCAGCCTGTTGCAGAGACAGAGAATTTATATGGAAAAGTGATAAGTAAATAAATTAATTAATTAAAAATACGATGTAACAGAAAGTGAAAACGATACGTCTGAATTCTGGAGACGTCAGCAGAGAGCAAGAATGAATTAGCAGCTCCTTGCTCGCACATCTGTATGTCAGAAGATTCTACAATTGCAGTGGGTAAAATAGTCCTCATTTTAGTTATAGCCAAGATAAAACTCCTAGCAAAATGAGTAGTATTAAACCAGAAGCTATAAAACGACACGCTGTTTGCCATAACAGTCTACCAAGTGAAATCGAGATATGTTTTTATTGTATGTGTATACACAGATAGATAGAAATATAGATAGATAAATAGAGATTTCAGTGCGTGAGTACAAACGTAATAATCTAATAGCTCTTTTAATTTTCTTCTTAGTGTTACATTTTGAAGCAAAAACATATTTTTCTTTTAGCGTCGTTACAAATATCCTGAATCTTACCTTCTCTTAAAGAACTAAGTTGAATAAAATGCTGAGTGAATGGGAGAAGGAAAATAGGACTTATTACGTGACATAGATTTATAAGACAAATCATGGAGAGAAATTTGCCAAAAAACGTAAGCATAACAATAAGTAATGTAAAAACTTCCTATAAACTACTGTGAGTCGCATATCACATGTGAATGTTATTAACTATTGAACGAAAAACTTTACATAGACTTTTTCATCTGGAGTTTTCCGTTCAAAAACGAAACTGCAGAAACGTGTTTTTGAATTGCCTATTTAGGAAGTATGAATGAAATGAAATGCATAAGGTTGTAATAAGTAAAAAAAAAAATCAATAAAGATACCAGGAATTCATGAAAGACCGGGAAGCTACTCGCTGTCAAATTAGATAATTTTCCACTCAAAAAAACGAAAGGCTTTTAATATTCTTCTCGATGTCCCTCTGGAAATCCAAATCGCGACTGTTTAAACAGTATCAACTTCAAAAGTTTGAAGTTGATACTTTTGATCCTTATTATTTCGTAATGGCCTTTTCAAATTACCAGCGAAATTTTGACAACAGGACATATCGTAGATCTGTTTCTACATAATGTACTTATTGAAGGTATTAAATTCCACACTTAAAACGAATGTCAGTGGAATCACACTTACGTAGGGTTGCAAAGTAATTCAGTTGTTCTGAATATATAGGTATGCAAATGATCATTCAGTTTGGTTAGAATCCCATGAGAGTGATTTGTTTCTTAAGAAAATTAAAATATTAATATATATATATATATATATATATATATATATATATATATATATATATATATATACATATATATATATATATATATATATATATATATATATATATATATATATATCTGTCTAGAATCTACTGGTTACTTTTTACCAGATACATATTTAATTATAATAGCCACAATGCCTTCTTAACTTCTCTAATTCTTCACGCGTTTTTGGATACGCTTGTCACCACAAAACCTTGAGATCCATGCGCAAGAAATATGTAGAAAGTATTCCTTGCACTTGGATCTCAAGGCTTTGTAGTGACAAGCGTATGCAAAAAAAGGATCGAAGAATTCGAAAGTTAATAGGGCATTGAGGCTATTACAATTATATATTTATTTATTTATTATTTCTATAGAAGCCACCTTTTTCTAATTTCTTATAACTTTGCTAACAACTGTTTCAGTTGTTGTTAGCTCATGCTGCCCTCAAGGCTATATTACTTGCACAATGTAAGGTATTGATTTAATTAACAGTGAAAATTCCTTAAAAATGGATGATTTCAAATCACGAAAAAAGTAAAAACGTCATGATTATACGAACAAAGTTACAATCACGAAGGAAATGTGAAACAATTGAAATGCCAAAATGTTTTGGTAAGAGGACAAAAGTACGTTGCATCTCAATTAATTCTCTCATATATATATATATATATATATATATATATATATATATATATATATATATATAATATCCACAGGTAAAAAATAAGAGGCGGGGTGTAGGTCCTGGCCGGTTTCGACTATATTTCCAATTCATTGACGAAGGACTGATTCATAGTATTAGAAGTAATAAGTATATATACTACAGACAGTACTGACGAACATACACACAACCGTTTGAGACTGCAGATCCACCCATAGGAAGGTGTCAAGGTAGGAGTGGCTTTCAAAACTCATTTTAGCCAAAATTCAAAATATATTCTCAAGGGACACTACCGACAACCGTACCCACGTAGGAGACAACAAATCCACACCTGTGGATATGTTTGATAAATGAATCACGTGCTAAAGTGATTCTAATCATATATGTATGGTATATATAATATAATATATATAATATATATAATATATATATATATATAATATAATATATATATATATATATCATATATATATATATATAATATATATATATATATATATAGTATATTATTACATAATGCATACAAAATATTAACCTCTTTTTTCATGTAGAATCATACACTAAATCCATGGAAAATATTTGGATATATATATATATATATATATATATATATATATGTAGGCAGGAGAAGGGGCGCAGGAACATATACACATCCATTTGATACCATTTATTGCCAACGCGTTTCTTGACCCATGGTCACATCATCAGGACATCTATATAAAAAGGAGCATCAGAGCACATAATAGAAACATATGTAAAGCATAAAAAAACTTAAAATGTAAACTAAGTTAAACTTAAATACTGAATCACACTTAAATACATTTACACATTAAAAACCAAGAAAGCTTAAAATGATCCTTAAAAAACTCAACTCAATAAAAGAAAAAATAAAGGTAAAAACGAACTTAAAATGAAGAGCAAGGCGCACCTCTCAAAATGACAGAGACAAACACACTAAAAGAATACACAAGAACAGAAAAAGAAGGCGGACAAATATAAACAAACAAGCCAGTTATGCTATGAACAGGGGAACAGCCGATGATTGGCAATTTAACGTAGGTACAATTCTTTTTATTAGCAGACTTTCCAAGAGAAGCAGTTCTCCAGGTTCCTTGACTAGGCCAATTATTTTGAAGTTGTCATATTTGATCGATGTCTTGCAACTTCTAGCGTGCGATCTTATATTGGAAAGTTCGTGGATTAGACAATCTGCAGCCCTTACGATAACTCACGCCCATGTGAGAATCGGCCCTGACCTTGAGGAGACGCCGAGTCGAACCAACGTAATTCCCGGAACTACATCCAGGGCCCAACTTGGTACTCATATACGACGCCCGACGTCATCAAAGGACAGAGCCGATCCTTGAAGGGAAACAAAGAGCCAATAGTTTTAGGATTTTTTGGAATTAATTTTATGTTTAGAGCACCAATATGTTTTTCAATAATTTTAGCACACTGCTTGGCAAAGTTTTGATTGGTGGGTAAAAACAAAACAAAGCTTGCATATATAGTAACGTTTAGGTACGTTAACATTTAGATATTAAGGTTATTAAGAACTTTCTTAATAACCTTAAGTACTAGATGGGCAGGGAAACAGTTTGTTACGGAAGTACTGCTAAGGAAGAGAATTTCAGAATGAAAAGAGAGCCAATTAGAAGTTAGAGATAGAGCCCGATGTACCAAAGTATGCACAGAATTAATTTTAAAATTAATAAAACAAGAACTATAAAAATTGGAGCCGAGTCCGGTGAATGTACTTTTCCTAAAAATGGTCGTGTTAAAATTATCATTGTCCTTAGTAACTAAAACATCAAGGAAAGCCAACTTACCGTCTTGTTCTTTTTCAATAGTAAAATTAAATATTATGGAAGTGTTGGCTAGGTTTAGGAATCTGTCAGCATCAATTCAGTTTTCAATAGAACGAATGTGTCGTCTATATACCTGGCGTAAAATAAGGGACAGAAGGACAAGGGGCACTCCTCCATTACTTGCTCCTCCAGGGAACACATGAAAATGTTGGCAAAGGTGGGGCCGAGGGAGACCCCATCGCCATCCATCGATCTGTTTAAAAAGCTGGTTACTAAAAACAAAGGCCGTGTCCAGCACGGCTAATTCTAAAAGTGTTTTAAAAGATTCATAATTAAAATTACAATATATAAAGTCAGGTGTAGGGAACAATTTGGTTAAAATAAGATCAATGGTCTCCCTCACAGGAACGTTAGTAAAGAGGGATTCTACATCAAAACTGACCATATACAAATCTGAGTCTTGTGAGAGGATCTTTGTTTTAAAATCTTCGGAGTTTCTTAGGGTATATTCATTCTGGGTCAACGGCTCCAATAAGGTACCAGAAACTTAGCAAGCTTGTAGTTGGGCGTATTGTAGGAGGCTAGGATAGGCGGAGGGGAACCCCTTGTTTGTGGATCTTAGGCAGGCCGTACAGGATACCAAAGGAGGACCCGCTGGAAAAAAGATCATCATAAGTTTTCTCATTTATTATTCCTTCAGTAGTTTTGAGAGACCGTAAAAATCTATTGATCCTGTCTTCTATCCGGTAAATTTCTTGATAGTTGGGTTGTCGCTTTTAGTGAATTTGGTGGGATCATCGAGTATCGTGTTTATTTTATTAAATAGTCAGTTTTTTAATCTAAAATAACTACCCCTCTTACCTTATCAGGTATAACAACTATGATGTCTTCACGTTTTGATATATTCTTAACTAGTTCGTAATCCTCCTTCCTGAAAAAGGGAGCCAGTTAGTTTTAATTTGGCAAACGTATTATGAGAGACTACCATTGGTTCATTTTGTAGGCGTGAGATATCTTTACATAGGTACTTGAATTTTACGAGTGAGGAGGAATGCCGCCCATCCCCACCCTCCATCACATTAGAAGAGTTGTCACAGCCATCATCCATTAACATTCCTAAACCTAGCCAACAACTTCCATAATAATATTAATTTTACTATTGAAAAACAACAAGACGGTAAGTTGGCTTTCCTTGATGTTTTAGTTTACTAAGGACAATGATAATTTTAACACGACCATTTTTAGGAAAGTACATTCACCGACTCGGCTCCAATTTTTATAGTTCTTGTTTTATTAATTTTAAAATTAATTCTGTGCATACCTTGGTACATCGGGCTCGATCTCTAACTTCTAATTGGCTCTCTTTTCATTCTGAAATTCTCTCCTTAAGCAGTACTTCCGTAACAACTGTTTTCCCTGCCCATCTAGTGCTTAAGGTTATTAAGAAAGTTCTTGATAAAAAAACTTGCACCCTTAATACTAAATGTAAACGTACCTAAAACTTACTATATATGCAAGCTTTTGTTTTTTATTTACCCACCAATCAAAACTTTGCCAAGCAGTGTGCTAAAATTATTGAAAAACATATTGGTGCTGCTTTAAACATAAAATTAATTCCAAAAAATCCTAAAACTATTGGCTCTTTGTTTCCCTTCAAGGATCGGCTCTGTCCTTTGATGACGTCGGGCGTCGTATATGAGTACAAGTGGCCCGGATGTAGTTCCGGGAATTACGTTGGTTCGACTCGCGTCTCCTCAAGGTCAAGGTTAGGGCCGATTCTCACATTGGGCGTGAGTTATCGTAAGGGCTGCAGATTGTCTAATCCCGAACTTTCCAATATAAGATCGCACGCTAGAAGTTGCAAGACATCGATCAAATATGACAACTTCAAAATAATTGGCCTAGTCAAGGAACCTGGAGAACTGCTTCTCTTGGAAAGTCTGCTAATAAAAAGAATTGTACCTACGTTAAATTGCCAATCATCGGCTGTTCCCTGTTCATAGCAGGATGAGGGTGGATGTGTCGTGTCTCCCCTACCCCTCCCGATTCCTTTACCTACCCATGCCCTCACCCGTGCCGGACAAACGGGTTTTGCTGGAGGAGGGATGTGTCGTGTTTCCCCCACCCTCTCGATCCCTTACTTACCTTGCCCCCACCCGTGCCGGACAAACAGGTTTGCAGGAGGAGGGTGGATGTGTCGTGTCTCCCTTACCCTCGTGATCCCTTACCCAACTTGCCCCCACCCGGGGCGGACAAACAAGAAAGATCCACTCGGATTTTATTATTATATCAATGATTATTTTTAGGGGCACAAAACTAGTGAACATGAAGTATTATGAAGATTATTCATGCTAATTGATTTGCCGCGAAGGGACTTTGAAATATCTGCAACATCCATGCTGCCTTCAATTTCTCCTTTACCCTCTACCCCTGTTCCCCATAGTTCCCTTAGCGATAAGCCACCTTTAAGGGAAGGGGGAAGGGATCACGCATGTATGGGTATTTTACTCCGAACCTGGTGGGGAAGCCTTTGTTCCCAATTCACACTCGGGTGACCAAGAAATTTTTGTAGTTCAGATACTTCCTCTGCTCTGCTCTATATACCTAATCTTTATGTACAAAGAAATCATTTTGGAAGTTGGAAGATTTTTTTTTTTTCCCGTCGTGGATGGACTTTTTTCTGCTCTCTTTTCGCAGTCCTTATTCTTATTTTTTTTTTATTCGAATTATTGAACTTTTAGCAGTTCATTTTTACATACAGGTCGTGGATTTATAAATGTTAACTTCAACTTTTGCAAAAATGTCGTGAATTTTATGAATTCATAATGTGTTTTGTATATGGTAAAACGGTATGTACAATTGGGAGAGAAAGTTATCGGGTAAACAAGATGAATGGTTAATTGTCAAAAGGGTAAATGTTAAAGAGATAATCCAGGATCATCGGAGGCAATGTTAGTTGATTTCCGAAAGACTGAAAAGGTGAAATGTCTATCATTTCTATGGACAGTTACATCAATAAAATTCAAATATTTGTTTCTTCCTCTACAGTAAATTTTATAGAAGGGACTAAATTATGAGATTGTAATTTGAATTTTCTTGGTGTAACTGTCCATAGAAATGATAGAAATTTCACCTTTTCAGTCTTTCGGAAATCAACTAACATTGCCTCTTTTGTTCATTACTACTCCAATCACCATCAAAATACTAAATTCTCTGTTTTTTCTGGGATGTTCCTAAAGGCTTTACGTGTCTGTAGCCCGCATTTTATTGACGCTGAGATTAAAACTATTTATGATATTTCATTGAAACTTAAATACCCAAGGACTTTTGTAGATGTGGCATGGAAAAGAGCTAGAAAAACATTTTATTTAACTAATGACAAACTTAAATTTAGTAAGCATAACATTTTAAAATTACCTTATGATGAAAGGTTTTTAGACATTCCTAGAATTTTAAAGCTTTTTAACATATATGTTGTTTTCAGTAATATTAATGTCAAGAGTTTAGTAATAAAAGTTCTCCTAAAAATCTTCCAGGCTGCACATATGAAATTCCTTGGAAAAAGTGTGATAAAGTCCATTACGGACAGACCGGTAAATCTCTTTCACAGCGTTTCAAACAGCACCAATATTCTGTGAGAACTAGGCAAATATCGAATGCATTATTCGTACACATGAGAGATTTAGATCATCTTATTAACTTGGGTCAAGCAAGAGCCTTAATCCATGTAATGACACAGTTAAAAGAATATCATTGAATCTTGTTTCATCAAGTCAAATAAGGAAATGTTCTAAATTTAAGTCTTGGTTTATTTAAACTTCATGCTTCATAATGAAAAAAGTATATAAAATTTAAGCGACAAAATTAATATATTCAGTTTAGACATGTTTTGGACTGTACGGATACTTTGTAGTTTCTGTTAGGGTTAAATCTGTTTAGGTTTGTGACCGTGTAATATCCGATAATCCTGGATTATCTCTTTAACTTTTACCCTTTTGACAATTAACCATCTGGTATTTTTGATCTTGTTTACTTGATAACTTTCTCTCCAATTGTATTTCATTCGTTCCTTGACAATGTATGTCTTAGTAAAGACGAAAGCGCTTGGAATTCTGACTATCATTTTCCTGTGGTATTCGCTTATTTAATGAAGTCACGTGCATCTACTATTATTTTTTAAGCATATATATATGTATATATATATATATATATATATATATATATATATATATATATATATATATATATATATATATATATAATATATATATATATATATATATATATATATAGATATATAGAGAGAGAGAGAGAGAGCGAGAGAGAGAGAGAGAGACGTCAAACTGAATCGATAAGAGATACCGTTTTACTACTATAAGCAAAAAGCATTTTGAATTCATAAAATTCATGACAGTTGTTTAGCAAATGTTAAAATCAACATTAATCCATGACCTGTACGTAATCAGGGACTGGTAATAAATCAGTAATTCGAATCAAAAGAAAAAAAAAGAGTAAGAACTATGAACAGTGAGCAGAAAACATTCAATCTACAACGGGGAAAAAAAGATTTCCAACTTACAAAACGATCTCTCTCTCTCTCTCTCTCTCTCTCTCTCTCTCTCTCTCTCGTCTCTCTCTCTCTCTCTCTATACTATATATATATATATATATATATATATATATATATATATATATATATATATATATATATATATATGTATGTATGTATGTATGTGTGTGTGTGTGTGTGTGTTGTTGTCGTCGCTGTCGTATCTATATGCAAAACTAACTATACTAATAAATATTTGACTCTTTCTTGTATAAATAGTTTCATGAGAGCGATCGTTGGTTGTGGTCTTGCAAAATATATGGTACTGGTGGTGATCCTTTATATATTAGGGGACCATATAACGTTACATGTGTGAAGATTTTAACTTATAAAACACTTAGGAGAGATACTTCATCGCCTAGAATGTACCTGCTATCACCACATATGTTATGGGCAAGGTTTCAATATTATTATTATTATTATTATTAATTATTATTATTATTATTATTATTATTATTGTTATTATTATTATTTGATTATTATTATTATTATTATTATTATTATTATTATTATTATTATTATTATTATTATTATTATTATTATTATTTACCAGAATTTGTCAATAAGATTTGGGAACGATTAAACTGGATTCCTTTCATTATAACAGAGTATTACAATTTTCCTCATTATTTTCCTCATATTTTTGTCTCTTAATATAATTTAGATTTTCATCGCTCATAATTTCTTCACAGATCTTAATCACTTGTTTTTCCATGCAGAACAATCGGGGCGAAAACGGGAGACTTCAAAAAAGGGGAGACTTAAAAAAAGGCTTAAACCAAATTCGCAGAGGGGTTAATGAGGTAAGATTAAAACTTTCATTTTTATATGAATATTAAACATGCGGGTCCCACAATCTTGGCCTTTCCCCCTGGAGTGATTGTGGTTTTCTCAAGCTAAAATTTGTTTCCTTAAGCTCTTAATCTATTCTTCTAAGGAAGATCTCAGTATTTACATATGCATACGTCTTTTGTTAAAAGAAAAAAGAAAAAAATTCATTATTTTCAATAACAATTTGCTCTTTTGAGAATGATGGATTCAGATACTAATTACCTTGTTCATCCCTTCAGTATAGCAGGAAATTATTTAATTAATTTCATTCACTCAGGAACCTTATTCCTCTAAACAAACGAAAAATTCGAACAGGCAAGTGTTAGTCACGTTCGTTGATTAAATAATTATATGAATAAAAATTATTGAAATTGGGTCATGAGTGTTGATGTGTGTATGTGTGTGTGTTTGTAACATGCTTGCATTCGTATGAGCTTGCACTGCTGTATGCCTGTACCGTGCTTGTGCCTAATTTTAAAAGTACTTCACACCCATCTGTTCATGTCAACTTTTGGCGTCCATACATTACTCCATTCAGAAATTCGTGAGATAATAATCATTGCGTTGCCATTTTCATATTTTGTAATAAACTGTCAGTCACTCTATATTTCGAGGTCTTCTGTAATACATTTTGAGTTGTGGGTTTCATTTTGTCTAGAAAATACTCTTAATACTCCTTTTTTGGGGGTGGTGGGGGATGGGCGTATTGGTGGAGACTTCCAGCAGTAAATCTAATAATTCGTATATATACTGCTTATTTCTCTATAAGATAGCAGATGCGAAAATGTGATATATTAAAGGCCCCAAGTTACTCAATAACCAACGCCACTGTCTCGCGAGCAATATTAGATTTCAATACCTTAAAACAATGAAAATTTTTAATCCTATAAGAATGATATTATTTAATCCTAAAAGAATGACGATTTGTAATCCTAAAAGAATGACGATTTGTAGTCCTAAAAGAATGACGATTTGTAATCCTAAAAGAATGACAATTTGTAATGCTAAAGGAATGCCATTTTGTAATCCTAAGAGAATGATGATTTGTAATCTTAAAAGAATGACGATTTGTAATCCTAAAAGAATGACGTTTTGTAATCCTAAGAGAATGGCGATTTCTAATCATGAAGAATGATGATTTGCATTCTAAAAGAATGATTTGTAATCGTAAAAGAATGACGATTTGTAATCGTAACAGAATGACGATTTGTAATCCCAAAAGAATGACACTTTTTAATCCTAAAAGAATGACATTTTGCAATCCTAAAAGAATGAAGCTTTGCAATCCTTTCAATTTGCTCAACATTTAGTGTCAATACCGAAGCCTAAATTGTTCGAGAACAGGTGAACATACCACCAGGAAAATTCTTTGGAACTTCCTTGACGTGGAGGATCTCTCGTCGCTGGCTTTAGCTTCATCGGTTCCTCTCCTAAATCCTAAATTCTGAAACACTTCCTGCGCCTTTATGAAGGAAGTCCTTTCTGCTCTCCTACAATCCCCACTTTAATTCTCTTCAATGTTCAGACGCCCTTAAATAATGGGATGGGAGAGAGTACAGATAAGATTTTTATTGACCTTGGAAACTTTTGTTTACAATTTACAATCGAGTGACCAGCAACTTTACAAAGCACTAATATTTTCTTGGTTTTATTATGTCTTGTATGTAATGCAGACCTTCTATAACTTCTTTTTAACTGGGACACTTTGTAAGATATGAATCTCTTTCCTTATAATGGACAAGATACTTAAATTTTCGTTTCTTTTCCTTTATCATCTTTTATGTCTTTCCCGGAATTTCTTCGTTTGACATGGCAAATCTTTTTTCTTATGAAGATTTTCCCTCACCGTCTCATGGAAGGGAGAGGGAAGAGTTTAGCCTTAAGTTGTGATCGAACCAATAGGTGGAGCTTCAGGTGCTTCTCCCATTATGTGTTAGTTTGTGCCACAATAAGCTACGAAAATAAAATCGCGGTGACTTTTAGTTTCTGGTTTAGAATATATATATATATATATATATATATATATATATATATATATATATATATATATATATATATATGATAAAGACTGATCTTTAACCCCAAAGGAAGTTAGAAATAAGTCAAAAGTAGCAGAAGCAAAGACAAGCAGTTCTCGTTCGTGTTAGTGATAGCAATTATTCCGTCCTCTAGACCGGGAATAAACAATGACTTACTTCACTAACTATTAGTAAATAAAATAATCGATATGAGTGTTAGGAAACCTTATCAGATTAATGTACAGTAAAGGCCTGCTTTAAATAAATATGAATACTATTTAGAAAAACCATTTAGAACAATATTATAAAATACCATTTAGAATACCATTTGGAAATACCACTTAGAATCCAAGTTGGACCAACTATTATGGGAACAAATAAGTGATGCGTTCATTTAAGATATAAATAAATGAACTTAAACTGTAACCTTATATGGGAATGATAAAGCAATCACTTTCCAATTTCGCATAATCACAGTCATTCCGAACATTTGCCCTTATGGCAAATCCGATTTGAAGTTTTAATCATTCCTTTGAACTTTGCCGACGACCTCATTTCGACTAATGGGTCTGAAATGGAAATAAATAACGGGCTATAATCACTCGAAGGCAAAACCTAAGTCATGTGACGGACACCTTCAATGAGGAACACAGAAGAAAGATGAAAACTATATGTAAGGAGGGAATTGTATGGGCGGAATGGGAACGATGAGAATTGGTCATTCTGATTTTCCTTAAGTTATTGAAGTTGCTTTTATTTCAAGTTGTATCTGTAGGCTACGGTGAGAAATTCCACATTACACTCATTTTTGCTGTTGAATAAAAGAATCTTTAAAAGTGGTTTTTACCGCGTGTGTGTGTGGTATAGTATATATATATATATATATATATATATATATGTATATATATATATATATAATATATATATAACAAAAGAATTCCCCTTCGGTTTACATATATGAAAATATATTAATTCTGAGGTAGAACGAATTGGATATTAAAGGAAACTTGTAGCTTAATGCATATATATATATATATATATATATATATATATATATATATATATATATAATATATATATATACATATATATATATATATATATATATATATATTATATATATATATATATATATATATATATATATATGTATATATATATATATGTGTGTGTGTGTGTGTGTGTAACACTTAATTCCCTGATATTTAACAGTAAATACTTATGTTATGGATATTCGCCAAGCACCAAAATAACTTATTATGAGAAGAATTCTGTTGAGTATAGGAAAATCTTAATAAATGAATAACTGATTCCCACCATTCCCATTCCGCCCATGCAATTCCTCCCTTGTGTTTTGTTTTCACTTTTCTGCGTCGTCCCTCACTGGAGGAGTCCATCTCATGTCTTGGGGGGTTTGCCTGCGAGTGAATAACGTCCGTTATTTATTTCCTTTTCCAGACCCATTAGCCGAAATGAGTCATTGTTTCCCTCTTCTGGATAATTAAGACCAATTCGGTAATATCACATTTTGATCATTTCACAGATTACAACCGAGATTTGAGGTCGTCGGCGAAGTTCAAAGGAATGATTAAAACTTCAAATCGGGTTTGCCATCAGGGCGAATGCTCCGAATGACTGTAATTATGCGAGATTGACCGATAATTGCTTTATCATCCCCATATCAGGTTTTAGGAAACCGGTGTAGTTTTAAAGTTTATTTTATTTATATCTTGCATTCGTTTATTATCTATTTGTTCTTAATATTGATTGTGAGTCATTTGATATGCTAATTCTTGAAAGAAACCTTTTTAATCAGCATTATTGTTTCTCTGGGGTCAGCTATTGTCTACCTTTATATAAAAATGTGAATTATGATATGCCAGTGCCCATAGTAACTTATGTGAAAATTATAATTCTCCATACAATTTGCGGAACTTTTGTACCAGATGAAATCAGCAGTATTCGTTATTAATTTTCTAGATCGTATGGATCAAAGGTTTAGCCCACCTGACAGCAAGAAAAAATATTAAAAAATAAAAAATTATTTCGCTGTACCAGAAATTACTGTTCATTTATCAAACTGGAAATCAAGTATGTTTTTCTAATTTTTGTATATATATTATTATATAAAAAACGACAGTGTTAATATAAAGAAATGATACGAGCTACGATCGAACAAAAGATCTGTAAGCTCATAAGAAAGCTAATTATTCGTATGTGAACCTCATGGATTTTAAGGAGTAAATAAAAGTTAGGCAGCTACGTCAGATAGCGAGAATAATAGTAGTTACTATAATAATAATATAAATGAAAATAATGTTTAAAACGAACTCCGGCCATAATATTTTGCACGATGACATGGCAGTTTTTTTAATTAGACTTAAAAAGTTATTTAGTCATATGCTTTATCTCGCTGTCTATTTTAATATCGCATTGCTCTTTTTATTTTGACAGTAATCCCCAGGAATGCACGTAATTAATTAATTTTTTTTAGGATAATTTTCTACTTACCAGTATTTTCACTCTTCCTTGTGACTATATCTATTTAATCTATTTTCAATTACAATTTTTACTGCGCCGGGATCATCTGAAGGTATTTCTAGGAAGGTATTAAACTAAAGAAAACTGAATGTTTGTTTTCCATAAGACCTCGAATACATATTTGATAAAACATGCTAATGACACCATAGGCTGGCAAACAGATGAAAAATATTTTTTCAACTATAGTTGACTTATTTTAAAGTACATTTTGGCTAAGAGGTTTGAGGTATCAGACCTTTGTCAATCTCCTTCGTACCTGATAATGATTTTTGCAGGGCTTCTACACGTAATGAAAACAGATGAACGGTAACCACTGGAAAATTCATTCCGCTAATTGGCCTGACATGAAAGATCTCCTCTCTAATAAGCGTCAAATACCCTCACTATCTGTGCCACCACCACCTCCTCCTCCTCCTCCTCCTCCTCCTCCTCCTCCTCCTCTTAGTGATAAGCCACCTTTAAGGGAAGGGGGAGGAGGGAACAGCAGTTCTGTATGGGAATTTTATGGACTGAACGTGGTGGAAACTTTTGTTCTCAATTTACAGTCGAGTGACCGAGAACTTTACACGGCTCAAATATTTCCTCAGTTTTATTATATCTGTCATGAGGTACAGACTTCCCATCATTTCAGTTTTAAATAGGCGGTTCGAGTAAGTTGTAACCTTTTATCTTCAAAGTGAATGCAAGGTTTTCTTTATGTTTCATTTTCCGTTTTCTTTCTTTCTTTTGTCCGTCGCAGTAGTCAGACATAAAATGCTTTCTGTGTATTTAGCGGTGGGAACTTTCTCTATAAGGATTTAATATGCAGGTTAGTTTGGTTTTTCTAGCTATTTTATCCCTTTTCACTTGCATTTTAATCGTTTGAGTGATATTTCACTTATTTAGAACTCCTCTGACAGAGCCTTTTCACTTACTCGGGGAGTAAGCCTACAATCTACTTCGTTGTCGCTGTTGTTGTTGTTCTTGTGGTGTAGTAAAGGAGTCAGAAGGTCTGAAAAGTGTTTTGCGTTGAGTTAAGGATACAGGAATTTTAGGATAAGATATTTATGATTTTTATTTAGTTTATAAGAATGAATGTAAAATATGATAATGTGCACATTAAACAGTACAGAAAAATAGTTACTTATGAAATATAATATATATATATATATATATATATAATATATATATATATCATTTTCGCTGGTGAAACAACGGGCTATATCCGTAGATTTTAGTATGTTTTAGTTTATTGGATGTACGGAATTTAGAGGCTATATTTCTATTCAATTATTTTGTGTTTCCACATATAACTGAGAATATATAAACGTGTTTGTGTCCCTTTTATTTGATCCTCGTTGTTAGTATGAGTAGTACTAATTAAGAGAATTAATCACGAAGACCACTTCATGTTAAATTAGAAATATAATATTTGCAACTTTTGGGTCAGTGGAAAATCCTGCACACGTCCCTAGTAAGTTGGAGCTCGGACCACGCCTTGTTCTTTTTGACATTTCTTATGCTATGTTACTACATGTTGTTACCTATAACTATTATATTATGTTCATATTTATATTTACATGAATGCAGTTTATGGGGGAAAGGATAATCAGAACTACATTCGCTACATATCACAATAATCCTCGAGTAAAAAATAAATGAGAGAGAGAGAGAGAGAGAGAGAGAGAGAGAGAGAGAGAGAGAGAGAGAGAGAGAGAGAGAGAGAGAGAGAGCTATTAATCTTCAAAAAAGCACTTTGATCATTTCATGCTGTTTATTTTGATTAATCTTCAAAAAAGCACCTTCATCATTTCATGCTATTTATTTTCGGTTCGATCTTTGTCTAGTGAGACGAAAAGATACTTTGAGTATTTTATTCTGGTATTGCTTCCTTCCTTATTAAATCCTGCCTTTTCCTTTCACTTTTGTTTTCTTGTTTAGCTATTTTGAATGTAGAAGACGGCATTTGGCTGCTCATCCCAACTGCGTTTGAAGTAAATAAAGATTTGCTTAATAGCTAGTATCTGTGTAACTAGAGCTATTAGTGGTGGTCGTAGATCACTCTCCGTATTTATAGGAAAGAATATTTTCATGAAACAGCTATTCTTTGCTCGAGTGTAAGATAAATGAAGCACCAAAAATGTACAAATTCCACGAAAATTAAAGCTTGATAATCATATAAAGCAAGATCACGAATTTAGGCTGGTCCCAGGTCCGGCTCAGGTCTGAGCACCTGCTGCCGTGTAGGTTGACACTTCTTTAGGTAAAAGGTGGAATACAGTGTTGGCAGTGTGACTGACCAGTGTTTATAAGATGTCTGGATGTGAGAAGAGGCTTGAAGGAGTATAGAACGGAGTTGCTGATTCAGTTCCCCTGTATGAAAGTGAGTAGTAAGTGTTAAGGTTTAATTTAAAAAAAAAGTTTAATCAGTTAAAGTCGTCAGTTTTCATAGAATCTATGATATGATAAGGGGTGAGAAAATGTGGAAATGCGTAGAAGTGGTAGAAAGTAAGCTGAAGTAAAAGGATGAATCGCACATTTTTAGACTGCCTAATCATGTGGATACAATTGAGGACGATAGGATTAGGAAAACTGAGTCAATTCTGAAGTGTTCTGAAATTTGTAAATTCTGGAGAAAATTCTGAAGTGTCCTGAAGTGAGTAAATTTTAAGTGTTCCGAAGTGAGTAAATTCTGAAGTGTTCTGAAGTGAGTAAATTCTGAAGTGTTCTGAAGTGAGTAAATTCTGAAATGTTCTGAAGTGAGTAAATTCTGGAGTAAATTCGGAAATGGTCTAAAGTGAGTAAATTCTTAAGTGTTCTGAAGTGAGAAAATTCTGGAGTTTTCTGAAGTCAGTAAATTCTGGAGTAAATTGTAAAATGTTCTGAAGTGTTCTGAAGTGAGAAAATTCTGGAGTGTTCAGAAATTTGTAAATTCTGGAGAAAATTCTGAAGTGTCCTGAAGTGAGTAAATTTTAAGTGTTCCGAAGTGAGTAAATTCTGAAGTGTTCTGAAGTTAGTAAATTCTGGAGAAAATTTTGAAGTGTTATAAAGTGAGTAAATTCTTATGCGTTGGGAGCTGAAGACTAGGAAATTCTATGAAGTGAAGGATCTGATCTGTCTCACTTCCCACAAATAACCATATTTCAAACACTGCCTCTAAATGTACCACGCCCCTTCTACCATCATCCCTCCTGACTCTCATATCCTAAGAAGTTCACTCTCGACGTGGTTCGGAAGTCACGTAAAACCGTTGGTCTCGTTGCTGAATAACCACTGGTTCCATGCAACGTAAAAAAACAATAAAGACTTTCTATGGATTATATGTATTGTCAGTGTCGTTGTGTCTGTTAAGAAATGCAGACTTTCCATTCTTTTCTTTTTAATTGTGTCGTCAGAATTAATCTCTGTGATGGACAAGACCTTGTTTTTCTTTCTTTTTCTTTTATTCAACTAACTTTCCTGTTCTTTTTCCGAATTTTTTAAAACTTTCTCGTGTTAATTTCCTTTCATTTACTTGAAGCACAAGTTTTCCTTTTTTTCAAGTCTTTTCTCCTAATCTGAGTTGTTATCGTGTCAATAGGTTCGAAGAATTTAAGTCATAAAGGCTCTGTTCACTCTCTCCTGTGTGTGTATATATATATATATATATATATATATATATATATATATATATATATATATATATATATATATATATATATATATATATATATATATATATATATATATTCATTTTGGAAATCCTTTTTATATTAGACATAAAAAATCCTTTTAATTTCTATAGTTTTCTAGCGCAGCTTCCACATGTTTTATTTTTCATTCATTTTCACTTTGATAATTTATCTCCACGAAACAGATTATACCAAATAAAATCCAAACGTATGGAAATATCCAGGTGAGGCTCGCAAGTTATTTGACAAATAAGTCAACTGCACAAAACTGCATTTCGCATCTTAAATCCTAATAAGGGGACAATTAAGCAATCACTGTCAAATTATGCATAATCAGCGTAATTTGAGCATTTACCCTTATGGCGAACAGGACTCGGAAGACTTTACGATTCCTCGGAACTTTATCGAGGACCATCATTTTCGGGAACGATCCACGATATCATCAGATCTCGTACCACTCGAAGGATGTTAATTATCAGGAAGAGGGAGACGATGACCCATTTCTGGTAATGGTTTGGAGCGGAAATTATTGTGGACCAATATTACTTAACCGAAAACAGATGAAACCATTCCAGTGAAAGAAAGCGACCACATATATATATATATATATATATATATATATATATATATATATATATATATATATATATATATATATATATATATATATATATATATAAATATATATATATATATATCTATATAGATATATATATATATATATATATATATATATATATATAGTAGATAGATAGATAGATAGATATATATGTGCGTGTGTGTGTGTGTGTGTAATATGTGCTTGTTTTTAAATTCAATCCTTTTCGTAAACTGCATTACGGATTTCTGATATGCATACATCGACACTGACACACATATGTGTGTAAATATATATATATATATATATATATATATATATATATATATATGTGTGTGTGTGTGTATATATATATATATATATATATATATATATATATATATATATATATATATATGTAATATATATACATCTATGGTTGTGTACAGTTAAACAGGCTCAACGATAAACATGTCAGCATCAGTAAAAGACATTGATTATATTATTTCGTTCCTTTTTATTCACAATATCTCCCATACATAAATGTTCTTGCCTTTGTTGGTTGCTTCCTTTCACAGGAATGGTTCATCTGTTTTCGGTTAAGTAATATTGGTTAAATAATTTCCGCTCCAACCCATTACCAGAAATGGGTCATCGTCTCCCTGTTCCTGATAATTAACATCCTTCAAGTGGTACGAGATCTGATGATATCGTAGATCGTTCCCGAAAATGATTGTCCTCGATAAAGATCCGAGGAATCGTAAAGTCTTCCGTGTCCTGTTCGACATAAGGGTAAATGTCCAAATTACGCTGATTATGCATAATTTGAACAGTGATTGCTTAGTTGTTTCCCTTTTTAAAGAGTTTATGATCGAATGAGTTTTTTGTACGTTGACTTATTTGTCAAATAACTTGTGAGCCTCACTTGGATATTTCCATATGTTTGGATTTTATTTGGTATAATCTGTTTGGTGGAAATAAATTATGCAAGTTAAATGAATGAAAAATAAAACATGTTGGAAGCTGCGCTAGAAAACTATAGAAATTAAAACGATTTTTTTATGTCTAATATAAAAAGGATTTTCCAAATGAAAATTTCCTCTTAATATATTATGCATGACCATGTGAGGAATAATATTTCCTCACTCTCCATTCCATGTTTTCCGTAGCGGTTTATTCCTCTTGAATTCAGAAGAGGCTAAAAACAGTAACTTTGGCGCCCAATTCGATGATATTGGTCAAATTGTCTTAAAACCGACTCTGGTGGCATGATAAATATTGAGAGAGTGAGAATAATGGAGATCAGTATACCCTAGATGTGGTGTGGTCATAGAGAGAGAATGGTGGACCATATGTTGGTGAAAATAATATATAATTCAGAATTGCTAGTAAGAACTATTCTTGAGTTCATTTTCATACGGCTTTGCTGACGAAATATTAATAGCAATTAATCTGTGATTTTTTTTCGCTCCAACATTCGTTCAAAAAAAAGTTAAAGAAATCCACAGATTCTTCATTGAACTTACCAGTGCCAGAGACGTGGACGTTCTATATGTACATTGGAAGAAATTGTAAGCGCAATAGGAGTAGTTAAGATGTCTGGCTAATGGGTGGCTTCGAAGGCCTTATTTTGCTGTTTTTCGAAGTCTCCAGTATGGATTCGTGGCCCTTAGCGCAGAGGTTGACATGAGGCGAAGTTGCAATAGCGAAATTGTAGGTAGAGGAATCGTGATAAAAAAAAGGTGATAAATGAGGTCAAAAATGTCTTTCCCTGAAACATATTATTAAAAATGTGTTACTTGGTTTCCTTTCCTCTTCGTAAAACAATATTATTCCAGACTCTACTTCACATCGCCGTAGGTGAGGTAAGAAAGCACGTTCCGATCTTTCCTGAGGTGTTTGCTTAGTAATAGAACCGAAAGAATAGCTGCAAGTGATATTTTTCGATTAAATATGAAAATATACAAATAAGGAGTATAAAGAAGTAGAGCAGGTAAGGTGCGTCAATGTCACGAATAAAGCAGGTTCAATGAAGCAGCCAAGTTCGAATGAGGCATTTCGTGACAAATTCAAATAGAATCACTTATTCTTCTCTTGAAGATCGTTCTCTCTCTCTCTCTCTCTCTCTCTCTCTCTCTCTGGATGTTATGAAATCAGTCACGTAACCGAATCCTTCCTGTTCAGTGAAATTATTGGTGGGTCTAAAGAATGAAACAAGAAGAATATCGGTTTTACTTTCAAAACAAATCTGAGTTATGGAAATATGAAAAATTACGGTTTGCTTTCACCCACATTTTATTTTTCACGAATATTTGAAAAATATCGGTTTGCTTTCAACCCACATTTGAGTTTTCACGAATATTTAAAAAAATAACAATATCCTTTCAACCTAATTTTGAGTTTTTCATGAATATATGAAAAGTAACGGTTTGCTTCCTGCCCAGATTTTTGTTTTCATGAATATTTGAAAAATAACAATTTCCTTTCAACACAAATTTGAGTTTTCATGAATATTTGAAAAATAACGATTTGCTCTCGACCCACATTTGAATTTATGTATATTTGAAAAATAATGGTTTGCTTTCTACCCAGTTTTGAGCTTTCATGAAAATTTGGAAAATAACGGTTTGCTTTCTACCCAGATTTGAGTTTTCATGAATATTTGGAAACATAACCTGATGAAATTAAAGTCAAGTAATGGGAGAGGAATAAAAAGCAAATCTTCATCCCGAGCCCATTAGATCAAGCGAACGAAGTGGAACCAGGCTTTGTTTGTCTTTAGGTGGAGAGAGAGAGAGAGAGAGAGAGAGAGAGAGAGAGAGAGAGAGAGAGAGAGAATCATCCTCGCCATTGAGAGAAAGAGGAACAATATACTATAGGCGTGTGAAAGGTCGTCAATCAGAACAGCTGCCTTTGATTTCGTATCCTTTGATAGAAGAGGTAATGACGAAGCTACCGAATGTGGAAGATGGAATTCAAAACGGGTAGATACCGATTCATTCGTTCTGATGAATAATATTTTGTATCGAAATTAAACACCTGTTATTAGATCTGTTTTTAAAATATATATATTATGTAATATATAATACAAAAAAAATAACCTTAAGAAAACTTACATGCCAAAATTCAGATGAAAAGGTTAGTTAAGTTATAGTATGCTAACAGAATGAAAGCGTAGGATGGGGAATATATCGAATAATAGATAAAGGTCACGTTTTACCTAAACGATTTTGTATTATACGCGCGTGCGCGAACGCCCACAAACATGCGCATGTTATACATCCATATATATATATATATATATATATATATATATATATATATATATATATATATATTATATATATATATGGATATCTAATACAATATATATATATATATATATATATATATATATATATATATATATATATATATATATATATATATAATATTATATATATATATATATATATATATATATATATATATATATAGATATATATATATATATATATATATATATATATATATATATATATATATATATATAAAATTCCTGAGATAACTTATATATCGATCAAACTGGAAAATTGAAAGAGAATAAAAATCATTAAAATTTCTATCAATTTATAAGGTATCCACGGGAGGACTCTTCAGTCTTCGTAGATGTTAGTGAAAATAATCATACAGTCAGTTATCCTGGAAACAGCTAGATAGTTAACACCAACGATACTTGGATCTATCGTAGAAAGTGACCCCAGCAAAGCTCGGGGGTCGTCAGGAATGACATTTCTTGGGGTCTTTAACTAATATTGGAGTAATTGTGGG
>NC_061103.1:25412531-25432120 GCF_015104395.2 Macrobrachium nipponense | reverse complement strand
GGCTCGCTGAGAAAATTTAACTTCTATAACAAACATCTCGCCAACTCCTACTACATCATAAGGAGCACTAAGACCTAATGTCATTGTCCAGATAAGCTTCACAGACGTACAGGTGAAATTAGGGCAATCCGTGCATAGATCATAAGCAGCTGTTAAGACGTTTTAACGAAACTTAAAGCAGCGGCCCGGATTAAAATATTTAAGAATCGAGCAGCGAGGATAAAAAGGTCTTCTTTTCTCTCTCTCTCTCTCTCTCTCTCTCTCTCTCTCTCTCTCTCTCATTGTTGTTTTGAGCTTAAGCCGGAGAAATATGAGATGGCCTAGAAGAATGCAAATGAAGTTCTTCGCTGGATATCTGCATACCAAGGCATGCAGTGGCCAAGGTTTAAAGAGGCATAAATGCATTAAATAAAATAAGAAGAGGCGATGCTAAATGAACGGGAAATGATAAAAAGTAGCAAGAATACAAATAGTTAGCCTCAAAGATCTTATGAACGAAATACGAACAAGGTAGAAAAAAGTTTTAATAAAACAGAACACACAACACTTACTGAATGAAAAGACTGTGCCTATGAGGTCTCACGAACGAAATTCAGACAAGGTAAAAAAACGTTTTAATATAATAAGACAGAATAAACAACATGTATTGAATGAAAAGAGCATGACTTATAAATACAGTTTTACCCTGTGAGATCTTATGAACGAAATACAAACAGCATAAAAAACGTTTTAGTATAGAAAACAGAATAACAACAATTGTTGAATGAAAACACGGTGACTTCTAAGAATACAAAGTGTTACCCTGTGAGATCTTATGAACGAAAGGCTATAGGTAAAAAGGTTTTATCACAATAAAGCAGAATAAACAACAATTGTTGAATGGAAAAAGTGTGACTTGTAAAAATACAAAGTGTTAGCCTGTGAGATCTTATGAGCGAAATGCGAATAAGGTAAAACACGCGTTAATATAGTAAAACAGAACACTCAACAATTATTGAATGAAAATACCGTGACTTTTATGAATAAAAAGTGTTAGCCTGTGAGATCTTATGAGCGAAATACGAACAGGGTAAAAAACGTTTTAAAATAATAAAACAGAACACACAACACTTATTGAATGAAAAGAGTGTAAGAATAATGTTAGCTGCGAGATCTTATGAATGAAATGCGAACAAGGTAAAAAAAAAAGTTTTAATATAATAAAACAGAATACACAATATTTATTGAATGAAAATAATGTGACTTATAAATACAAAGTGTGAGCCTGTGGGATTTTATGAACGAAATGCAAGCAAGGTAAAAAAACGTTTTAATATAATAAAACAGAACACACAGCAATTATTGAATGAAAAAACTATGATTTGTAAGAATACAAAGAGATAGCCTGCGAGATCTTAGCAATAAAATACGAATGAAGTAGAAAAAACGTTTTATTATAATAAAACAGAATACACAATAATTGTTGAATGAAAAGAGTGTGACTTGTAAGAATACAGTGTTAGCCTGCGAGATTTTATAAATTAAATACGAACAAGTTAAAAAAAACGTTTTAATATAATAAAACAGAATACACAACAATTATTGAATGAAAAGACTGTCACTTATAAATACAAGGACGATGACGAGAATACAAAGTGATAGGCTGTGAGATCTTATGAACGAAATACGAACAAGATAAAAATAGTATTATTTTAATAAATAAAAAATATTACCAAACAACTATTAAATGAAAAAAAACTGACTTCCGGCCATTCAGTGCATTAAACAGTGAAAAGAGGGAGTTGGAGCGGTTGGACATCAAGATTGAAGAAAAGAAGCGGAATGAAAGTAAAGTAAACTGTAATGCCTACAGTGCGCCAAGTGAGGTGCACTGACGTCACTAGCCTGGATGAATTAAAAGATGGCCAGAACTAATAATTAGGATAAATGTCAGTGCATCGTTACCACAGACATTAGACATAGAGTACGTTAAATATTATTATTATTATTATTATTTTATTATTATATTTTTTTTTTTTTTTTTTTTTTTTTTTTTTTTTTTTTTTTTTTTTTTTTTTTTTTGTTTTTTTTTTTTTTTTTTTTTTTTTTTTTTTTTTTTTTTTTGCTCTATCACAGTCCTCTAATTCGACTGGGTGGTATTTATAGTGTGGGGTTCCGGGTTGCATCCTGCCTCCTTAGGAGTCCATCACTTTTCTTACTATGTGTGCCGTTTCTAGGATCACACACTTCTGCATGAGACCTGGAGCTACTTCAGCCTCTAGTTTTTCTAGATTCCTTTTCAGGGATCTTGGGATCGTGCCTAGTGCTCCTATGATTATGGGTACGATTTCCACTGGCATATCCCATATCCTTCTTATTTTCTATTTTCAGATCTTCATACTTATCCATTTTTTCCGTCTCTTTCTCTTCAACTCGGTGGTGTCCCATGGTATTGCGACATCAATGAGTGATACTTTCTTCTTGATTTTGTCAATCAACGTCACGTCTGGTCTATTTGCACGTATCACCCTATCCGTTCTGATACCATAGTCCCAGAGGATCTTTGCCTGATCGTTTTCTATCACTCCCTCAGGTTGGTGCTCGTACCACTTATTACTGCAAGGTAGCTGATGTTTCTTGCACAGGCTCCAGTGGAGGGCTTTTGCCACTGAATCATGCCTCTTTTTGTACTGGTTCTGTGCAAGTGCCGGGCATTCACTTGCTATGTGGTTTATGGTTTCATTTTTCGTATTGCACTTCCTACATAGGGAGAGATGTTATTTCCGTCTATCGTACTTTGAACATATCTGGTTCTTAGGGCCTGATCTTGTGCCGCTGTTATCATTCCTTCAGTTTCCTTCTTTAGCTCTCCCCTCTGTAGCCATTGCCAATTGTCATCGCTGGCTAGTTCTATAGTCTGTCTCATGTATTGTCCGTGCATTGGTTTGTTGTGCCAGTCCTCTGTTCTCTCTGTCTTTCTCCTGTCTCTGTATATTTCTCTGGGTCTTCGTCTACTTTTATTAGTCCTTCTTCCCATGCACTCTTTAGCCACTCGTCTTCACTGGTTTTAAGATATTGCCCCAGTGCTCTGTTTTCAATGTTGACGCAGTCCTCTCACTTAGTAGTCCTCTCCCTCCTTCCTTTCGTGTTATGTATAGTCTGTCCGTATTTGCTCTTGGGTGTAGTGCTTTGTGTATTGTCATTTGTTTCCTGGTTTCTGATCTATGCTGCGGAGTTCTGCCTTCGTCCATTCCACTATTCCTGCGCTGTATCTGATTACTGGCACTGCCCATGTGTTTATGGCTTTTATCATATTTCCTCCATTGAGTTTTGACTTGAGTATCGCCTTGAGTCTCTGCATATATTCTTTCCTGATCGTGTCCCCTTCATCTCTTGGTGTTTTATATCTCCTCCTTCCATTATTCCCAGGTATTTGTATCCTGTCTCATCTATGTGTTTGATGTTGCTCCCATCTGGTAGCTTTATCCCTTCAGTTCTCGTTACTTTGCCTTTTTGTATGTTGACTAAGGCGCATTTTTCTATTCCAAACTCCATTCTGATGTCCCCAGATATAATCCTTACAGTCTGGATTAGGGTATCTATTTCCTTGATGCTCTTACCATACAGCTTGATGTCGTCCATGAACATCAGATGTTGATTTTGTTGCCTCTTTTCTTGAGTTGGTACCCGGCATCCATCTTCTGTAGTACTTTTGTCATGGGAATCATGGCTACTACGAAGAGTAGTGGGGACAGTGAGTCGCCCTGGAAGATCCCTCCTCCTTGATATTAACCTCTGCTAGTCTTATTCCAGAGCTTGTAAGTATTGTATTCCAGTTGCGCATTGTATTTTTGAGGAAGCTGATGGTATTTTCCTCTGCCCCATATATTTTCAGGCATTCTATTAGCCATGTGTGTGGTATCATGTCGAAGGCTTTCTTATAGTCTATCCATGCCATGCTTAGGTTGGTTTTCCTTCTCCTACTGTTCTTCATTACCATTTTGTCTATCAGGAGCTGGTCTTTTGTGTGCCCTACACTTCCTTCTGCAGCCTTTCTGTTGGTAGGGGATGGTGTTTGTCTCCTCTAGGTAGTTGTATAGCCTTTCACTGATGATACCTGTTAGTAACTTCCACATTATTGGTAGCAGGTGATAGGCCTGTAGTTACTGGGTATATTTCCCTTACTCTTGTCTTTTTGTACTAAGGATCTTCCTGTGGTCATCCATTTGGGTGCTTGGTGATTTGAGATACAATGCTGAGTTTGTTCTGCTATTCGTGGGTGTAGGGCCTTGAAGTTTTTGAGCCAGTATCCATGGACTTCATCGGGACCTGGGGTTTTCCAGTTTGGCATTTTCTTTAGTTTGGTGTCTGACTGTGTCTGTCGTGATCTCTGTGAATCTTTGTTTTATTCTCCCTGTTTCTTCTTCCTTGACTTCCTGGAGCCATGTTGCATGTTTGTTGTGTGATACCGGATTGCTCCATATGTTTTCCCAGAGTCTCTTACTTGGTTCGGCTTCAGGAATTTCTGGGTGGTTGTCTTCCCCTCTTAGTTGGCTGTATAGTCTTTTCTTGTTGGTTCCGAATAGTTTGTTCTGTTGGTATCCCTTATTCCTGTTCATGTACCGTTGGATCTTGTGTGCTTTGGCCTTAAGCCTCTGTTTTACATCTTCTATTGTGTTGTTTAGTCCCTCTCTTGTACTTTGTATTTCTCGTTGAGTTCCTCCTTTGTTTTCTTGCTTCTTAGCCTTTTTTTCCTTTTTTCTGCCATCTCTTTCAGTTTACTCAAGTCAGATCTCATCACCATGATTTGCTTTTCCAGGCGCCTTTTCCAAGGAGGTTGCTGTTTTGGTTTCTGTTGGGTTGGTTGGTTGTGACGGTGGTGTTGTGTTCGAATCCCATCAGTTCTGCTACTAATCTTGCTCCTGCATATGTCAAGTTATTTGTTTCTGATACTGGTGGTGTATTAGGCCCATTTATTTCATTGACCTCACTTGTTTTCCCTCCCTTAATTTCTTGGTGTTGTAGCTTTCATGGTGGGGATCTTTGTTCTCTCTGTATCTGGCTCCATCCATTGTCTAATCTTTTCTACCCATTCCGTCCTCTCTGTTACTTCGTCGGTGTTTCTTCGTGTGTCGTTGTTTGATACTTCATCCTCCCACCTGTTCGTCTTCTGTGGCATCGTCTCTCAGTTCGTCTTCGTGTAATTCGTTGTCGTGTGACATTTCCCTTTCCAGTTCTTCTCTTTCTGTTGGGGAGAGCCAGTTCTTTTTCTTTATGTTCCTTACTTGATCTGCCAGCCTCTGCTCTGTTTGGGGGGTGTTATTCCTCTCATTCCAGATGTTGATCAATCTTCTTCTATATCCTCTCTCCGTCGGGTTGCTTTCTGATGTAGCATCTCCATATTTCCTTATTTTCTTCTCTTGTCCATTTCTTCCTTTTTGCCTCTGTAGCTCCAATCTCAGGCTGTTGATTACTTTCGTTGTGGTGATCAGTTGCGGAATGACGACCTCCAAGTACCTGACCGTCTTCCCCCTTCAATTGGGTTGAATACCTGGTTGCCGGACGAAGCTCCTCTGTTGCCAGAGGTTCCATTTACGTCGTTGTCGTTTATTCCTTCATTTCTTTCCATCATTGCTGAGTTTTTTGCTATTTAACCCATAGCTGGACCCTACCCCATCAGGGATAGGTACTCATTTACAGCTGAGTAGACTGAGGAAATTATGGTAAAGATCCTTTCCCAAGGAATCAACGCCGAGGAGAGCGGTCACCCATCCAACGACTGACCAGCCCCAATGTGCTTAACTGACTTAAGTCTATTGAAGACCTAACCAACTCCTCCACGGCGGCCACATTATTATTATTTGCTTCGTTATTATTATTATTATTATTATTATTATTATTATTATTATTATCATTATTATTATTTAAATTTTTAGAAGATAGCCCTATTCACATGACAAGCTTGACGTTTTGAGGCTCATATTTGAAATGTGCATTAGTTACAAGATAAGATAAACAAAACCAAATAGGAGTACTGTACAACGAAGCAAAAGTAAGAAACTCATGGAAGAAACGAAAACTCAAATAAATAATAATAATATTATAATCTTATAACATCAATCGAAGAACTGAAAATATATTTGGGAAGTTCAAGCCATCCCAAATAACAGGTGGTGGCACGGATGGATTATATCAATAGAGTAACAAAGGCAATATTGATCTTGGAATTCTGCTGGAATTAACTTTCGTGACCAACAGACAAACGAAGTTAAGACCACCACAGTTTATTTCTCAGTATTCCTTGACTTCCTTAACGAATTCCATATCCTTCTTTATAAAAAAAATTATCAGTTAAAAGAGTGGTATTATGTTACATTTGGCAGTTCATTTCAATTCCTGGAAGACCTGTTCACATAAATAAAAGTTATTTCAAATTGCAGGAATTACCTAATCTATACATAGCCTGCCTACTGAGAGAGAGATATCGAGAGATGAGAGAGAGAGAGAGAGAGAGAGAGAGAGAGAGAGAGAGAGAGAGAGAGAGATTTCTTTTTCCACTTTTAAAACTGATATCCATCGACGAAGGAAACCGAGGCCATTTGAAGGCACAAGAAATATTGGCAGTCGTGATTGGTTACATTTCGATATTTCCAGTGGTGTCGGGAGATTTTCAGAGAGAGAGAGAGAGAGAGAGAGAGGAGAGAGAGAGAGAGAGAGAGAGAGAGAGTGGAAAACTAATCGTGCGACAATAATTCATCCTATCATTTGTGAGCTGAAAACATATATATAGATATATATATCATATATATATATATATATATATATATATATATATATATATCTATACATACACACACACACACACACACACACACACACACACACATATATATATATATATATATATAATATATATATATATATATATATATATATATATCTAAACCCTATATTATTAGAGGAGTCTAAAATTCCATGTGATCACAGATTCAGAAACAATAGTAGTACGTAGTTATAGGAGGTGCTATTGCATGTCAGAAGGGAAGATCGTGTACATGAATACACGAAGATGGATAAAGTGGCTAAAAAAAATAAATAAACATAACGTGAGGGAGAAAAAAAAGGAATGGAGGCGGTAAGCAAGTACTCAGCCAGAAGTTCATGAAGACTTAAAGAGAAAAATGTTAACAAACAAATGAATTTTATAATAAAAATGGAAAGGAAAGAGATGCAGTTTGAAGAGGATCCAGTACTAGGTTGATAGAGTGAGTGGCTATTAACTTCTAAGACTGATTTTCGAATAGTGATGTTACCCTGTTCATGGTAAAATTTAGTAAAAGTAGACTTTTTTTTATTTAACAGTGAAGACGACAATGCAGACATAATATCCTTGTCCATCTCAAATTAGGTACAATACATTACTATCCTAATATTATACTCCTCGCATTGTAATTCATGTTTATCTATTTGTTAATCTATAATTTTTTTCTCTTTCATAAGTGGGGTCTCCGCTCTTTCTCTATTTCCATTTGCCTCGACTTACTTCTTCCTAATGAACACCATACTCTTTGGAAGCTTGAATTGCAAGCCAATGGCCCCTATGGGCTGGTTCCATGTGAATAGATTTCATCTTCTGAATAATAAAAATAATAATAATAATAATAATAATAATAATAATAATAATAATAATAATAATAATAATAATAATAATAATAATAATAAAACCTGGAAAAACAAATGGTTCTTTTCTTAAGATCTGCACAGACCTGGCAACTCACAGTCCTGGAAGTCGCCCAAAGGCCTCCATATTGAGACCCATATCAACCTGGAAATTCACCGAGGTCTTAGAAAGGATTGGTATCTACGTGGAAAACCAATGAGACCGTAAAAAGTCATCCAAAAAAAGAAAACATGGAACGGGAAACATTCACGGGACTATTTCCATAATCCTGGAAAGCCACGGTTCAGTATCTTTATGATTGGAATGAGCCAGGAAATCATGGGACAGAAAAAAACAGTCGAGTTATACGAAAATAAGACGTAATATAGAATGCGTGATGGTATATGTCTGCAGATACAGTGCTCAGTGCGAATAGTGACGAGAAATTACAGAAAACTGCAAAACGGCTGGAAAGTGTTTGCAGAAAATGGTAAGAGTTATGCCTTGAGCCTCGAAGGCAAATGGTGAAGTGTTGAAGCTGTCTATAAACCTGAGAATCTTTACAGGCATTTGAAGGTAAGAGAGGGGCTGTGCTTCCACGATGAGAGCTTACGACAATACAGAAACTACTGGTTACTTTGCACCCGATACGGATGAAATTGTAATAACCATAATGCCTTCTTAGCATGAGGCATACATAAAATAAATAAAATGTGTAAAATATATACAGATTTTCTCATGCTATTGATAACCTTACCATTGCAAGCCCTGAATCCGAACTGGAAACAGATGAAGTACTGTGCTCGAATCGTAGAGTTAAGAAGTTAATGTGGCTATTAAAAATGAGCCTCTGGTGAATGTGATTAAAGTATACCACATTTTCTCAACATACAAAAAAGGTAAAAACAAAAAATGATAAAAAAAATAAACTCTCTTGCTTCTTGTTCCTCCGAATGGAATTCAAACGTTGAATCATAAACTTAGTCCTGGGTATATGAAATTATGTATATTTAATAAATGTTATTATTCTTGCTTTTTAAATCTGTTTCTATTTTTACGACAACTAAACCTTCTGCTTTTTCCTGGGATTAGAGGAATTATTTTGCCGCGGTATACAGGCAGTTTATCGTTCCAGTGGGAAGTAGACTGGTGTTTACATATATATTGTTCCGAATTTATTTCACATATTTTATTGCTATACCCAACTGAGGGTTTCAAATTTAGATTGCCTTCCCTAGGAACTGTTCTTTTTTTATTTTTTTTGTATGTTTCTTAGTTAAATTAAACAAAGTAATTTGAGGATCTTAACAAAACGTTACACCAAAAGTTCCGGTTCTTGATTCGTAACAAGAGACTAATTTTTGGGCGGATTAACATTGTGACATTAAATAAGGAAGATGAAATCTCTGAACGCATGTAATCTTATACGTTTTTTTCTCGAGCGCCTGGATACCGAAAACGTTATATATTTATGAAATGGATCACAGATTATACAAGCCCTCCAACTCTTAGCTCGCTCTCTCTCTTTATGTATACCCTACCTCTAAAATATATACAATATCTATCAATAAAATAAATCAATCGTGGTATATATATATATTATATAATATTATATATTATAAATATAATATATTATATATAATAAAATACATGATTTACATGTATATTATATACCACACACACACACACACATATTAATATGTAAAATATATATATATATATATATATATGCTCTATCTATATATTCTGATATTCCTATCAGTGAAAAGCTCACACAATACCACTACACGACAACATCCACACTACACACACACACACACACTTATATATATATTATATATATATATATATATAATTATTATATATATATATATATATATATATATATTTATGTATATATATATCTCTCTCTGAATACGTGGGTTGAAACTGTATATCAAGCATATTAAGGTAATTCTTCCTTACTCGTAATAAATGTACGTTGAAGTTAAACATATGTAAATACATTCTTTCGTCTTGACGCCCTGTTATTAATGAAAAAAAATTACCTGCGGCTTAAATAAGAAGAGTAAGTATTACCGGTACCAGTATACCGGTAAAAATGTCTGTATTAAGCTCTAATGTGGGACTGATAGAAAAAATCACAATAAACCATTTAATAAAATGGCAATTTAGCATAGTTCTACAAGGTGTATATATAACTATATATTTCTTTTACTTTATTCTTTATAAGAACTTTTATCGGCTAATTAGCGTTTATGAATATTATTAACAACGACAAATTGCAATTATTCGACTTTAAAATGATATCAAAGTATGTGCATTTGCATGAAAAGTAACTTTACATAGACTTATCAAATCAATATATTCACTAAACGATGGTTTTGTAGAACATAATATTTCCTTTCATTTATTTCCTTAGGTTTTAATTCGGAACACCTAGCATAGAGAGCATTAAATTATATGATATTAAAAAGGTATTATCGTTGTAGTTCAGACTGGTGGGAAAAATTCATATATAACAAATAATTTAGAGTTAGGAAATATTTACTTTACAACAAAGTATAGATATTTTATTTTTCTTTAGAATATTAACAAAATCAGTATCCTAGTATGACTACTAACACACACACACACACACACACACACACACACACACACACACATATATATATATATATATATATATATATATATATATATATATATATATATATATATATCACGGATATATTAAAAAACGGTAGCATCAACAACTAGTCATTTGTATGTATTTTGGTGTCTATTTCAACTTTTATTTTCCATCTTTATATTCTAGATTTTTTAATGTCTCTTTTAACTCAATTAAAGTAGATTATGTCCGTCTTTGTAGCCATTTTTGAATTATTATTTTAATTTTTTTGTGTTTTTTCATAAAGTTTTAAGTGATATTCCTTTGTAAATTGCAGCCTTGAACATGCAATGAGATATTGCGAAACGCCGTCGGCATAATAAACTGTTGTTTTAATATACATGCTACATGCTCCCTTTTCCTGGCTGGCCCCTTGATAGCTAATATGAAGCTTACAACTCTATATATATATATATATTATATATATATATATATATATATATTATATATATATATATATATATATATACATATATATATGACTGCGTGTGTGTGTGTATACAAGGTATATTCTGTAGCCTTCTCCCCACTGTCTTTCATTCACCCCCTTTGCATTTTAATTCCTCTTAAAATCTCCGTCAACCTTCGAGAATATCAGAATTTATCTAGTCACGACTGTCAATATGTTATACGTCTTCAAATGGATAGTGATTCCCTTCCACAATGACTATTAGTTTTAAGGGGATAGAAATGAAACTGATCTGTTTTTTTTTCGTAGATATAACACTCTCTCTCTCTCTCTCTCTCTCTCTCTCTCTCGTCTCTCTCTTCTCTCTCTCTCTCTCTCTCTCTCCTTATGGTAAATACTTGACCCTTTTTAAAAGTTGTTGCATTCGTTACGTGTATCTGGAGTGAAGCATTATTGATTTAGTTCCATCTTCGAGCAATTTCTTCATTGGAACTCTCTCTCTCTCTCTCTCTCTCTCTCTCTCTCTCTCTCTCTCTCTCTCTCTCTCTCTCTGGATTTTCATTTTTCAAGACAGTCCTCGATACAGCCTAAATCTTCATCAGTAAAGATCTCTGGACAAAAAAAAAAAAAAAAAAAAAAAAAAAAAAAGGCCAACCTCACTTCCTTCACAGTACTGACAAAGAAATTAGACATTACTAACTTTTATAATATTTTGAAGATAAATTTATATTTCCAGTAACTCAATTACTGAACGAAACCGCAAAATAAATAAGAACTTGTGATTACGAATAGAATTTCATTCCGTAGAAGGAAAAAGCAAACTCTCTTTTAATTAAATTACTGTCGGTGATACTAATAATCACCAGTTTCCCAGCAACGTAAAACGGTCAACTATGTTGAAAAAATACGGCAACAGATTCGCAGAATTCTTACTCGTTATCGAGGCTAATCTTTTGATAACATTTCCGTTAATTTCCTTAAATACCAAATGAGTTCCTTCGGAGTTACTCATCCGTCTCGCAAAAAAATAATTCCATTTCTCGAGCGATTAAGTGATTTTGGTAATTTTAGGATGAGCGAACAGACGGATTACGGATTTCGTCTATTTTGGAAGGAAGGTGGCGATATTTTTGGAAGCAGGGGGAATGAATGTATTTCATGTTCACGTCTATCTGTTCCTCTGTTTCACTGTACACATCAATCGTTTCCTTTCCCCCAATAATCTTATCATTTATCTCCCCAGCTTCTATGTTAACAATTACCCTCATAACTCTATTCTTCTTACACTCCTTTGCTTACACATGCACATACATACATACGCATAAATACAGGTTTTTTGCCACGAAGGAAAAATTGAAAAAGCGAGATAAGTAAAGGGTCCGAACAGGACCGAAAGTACTTGGCTATCTCGCTTTTTCAATTTTTCCTTCGTGGCAAAAAACCTGTGTTTATACATAGCATCACGTTTTATATACTTCGTGATCAAGTTATTCATACATACGCATATAAATAGGCGCACGCACACACACATACTATAATTTTAGAACTATGATTCCAAACCATTACATAAGATGAAGTTATTAGCAACTAATCATTCTTTAATCCTAGTACTGACCCACTAAAATTGACTTATAACTGGTTATTTTTATATACTACTTGTCAACAGAATAATAATGATTAATAATGGAACACGGTTATAAAAGCCTATGATCCCCTAACTATTCGTAACTGCATTCTCCCAACGGTAGTGAGAATATATATATATATATATTATATAGATATATATATATATATATATATATATATATATATATATATATATACATACCCACACCAAACCCATAAATATAAATTATATATTAACGGTCATATATATATATATATATGTATATATATATATATATATATATATATATACATATACAACAAACAAAAATATAAAATATAATTATATAATATATATACAAAACAAATATAAATAATAAAATTCATATATAGATATATGTATATCTATATATATATATATATTATATATATAATATATACACATATATAAATTATATATTATATATATATATAATATCCACACAGGATGACAGGTGAAAAATAAGAGACAGGGTGTAGGTCCTGACCGGTTTCGGCTTTATTTTCAAGCCATTGACAAAGGACTGATACATAGTATTAGAATTCACGAGTATATATACTACAAATACAGTACTGACGAACATACACACAACAGTTTGAGACTGCAGATCCACCCACAGGCAGGTGTCAAGGTAGGAGTGGCTTTCAAAAATCATTTGGCTAAAATTTACAATAAATTCTCAAGGGATACTACCGCTTAGGGCACAAGTCCACACCTGACCGGGAGGCGGGGTTGAACATCTCATTACCACTACTGCCCCTTTACTGTGTTTACAAATATAATAATCCTATTTTTCATATATCTCTACAGCCAACCTTAAAATTTAAACAGTTTACAAATTTCTTTTGATATTAAAGGATCAAGTTTATACATTCCTTGACTGATGTTCATATTATTGTTGTAACTTTCTTTTATAACACTAGATTCAATGATATTCCTTTCCAATGCATTATTAGAACACACCAGCTTTTTTGCCCCCTTCCCTTAGTTAATAGCATGATTGTTCTCACTAACATGTACAATATACCACTATTTCCCTGTGCATATCTCACGCATTGTTTATGTTGTTCTATTCTTTTTTCCAGTGCTTTCCCCGTTTGACCAATGTAAAAGTTGTCACAAGACTTACACGGGATTTTATATACACATCCTTTAGCATTGTCGGGGGAGTTCTTAATAAGTACCTGTTTCATTGTTTTATTGTTTTTAAAAACTACATTAACACCAAAATTCTTCAGGAGATGTGGGATATCTTTCATATTACTATTATAAGGTAGTACAAGCAAATTTTTGTTGTTGTAAGGTTCTTTTTGATTTTGATACATGGTCTTTTTGCCGCTTTTAATGCATTGTTTAGTACATTATCTGGATATTTCAGTTTCTTGCCTGTATTCTGAATCTTATCTATTTCCTCATCTATTATTCTGGGCTACATACCCGTAGTGCTCTTAAAAACATAGAAGCAAACACTGATCTTTTAACCTTATTGTTTTGTCCAGAATAGAAATGTACATAGGAAGAAATATTAGTAGGTTTTCTGTAAACACTATACTTAAACCCACTACTATTTCTCCGTATGAGGACATCCAAAAAGGGTAGGCCATTCATCTTTTTCTATTTCCATAGTAAATTTAATTGATGGTACTAATTGATTTAACCTGGTAAAAAGTTATTTACATCTTCATTCCCTGGCCATACACAAATTATGTCGTCAACATATCTAAACCAAGGTACATTGCGTGGAATTATATTATTTAAAATTTTCTTTTCAAAAAATTCCATATATAAATTACTTAGCACTGGGGACAGAGGGTTTCCCATTGCCATACCAAAATTTTGTGAGTAGAATTTTCCGTTGAATTCAAATTTACAGTCTTTAACACATAATTTTATTAGTTCAATTAAGGTGCTTTTAGAAAATGGAATATCCAGTTGTTTGTTTTCTAATAATTCCGATAAAAACTCCAATAAATCATCAATAGGCACTTTTGTGAATAGAGATACTACATCGAAGCTCACAAGTCTCGATTCACTATTAACTTTTACACTATTTAGTTTATCTATCAGGTCCACATTATTCTTAATATTGGCATTAGAGATGTTACCTACCAATGGGTTAAGGATATCCACTAAATATTTTGCTAATTTATAAGATGCGGAACCCACTGAGCTGATAATTGGTCTGGCAGGGAAATTTGTTTTTATGGGTTTTTATCGTACCATACATATACGGTAGCGATGGGGAGGTCACACACCTTCTTTATAAGACTTTCGTTGCCTTTTAACAGATTTTTCACTTTTTTATTAAAACCACTATTCACACTTTCTATCGGGTTCTTATTTAATTCTTTATAAGTGCTATTATCACCCAAAAGACTTTCCATTTTTTCTATGTATTCATTTTTGTTTAAAATTACTATGGCACCTGATTTATCTGCTTTTGTCATGTGTATATCTTTATCTTTTTTCAGTTCATTGATGGCATTCATAAATCTTTTGGGTACGTTTGTGGTGTCTGACTTTTTCATGCTTCCATAAATCACTCCCTTAATTATGTTGACATCTTCACTAGTTAAATCACTATATTTTTCTAAGTTGCACAATCCTTTAGTAATTTCTACACTGTTTATACTTCCCGTTGATAGAGCAAAATTTAAACCATAGCCTAAAGCACTGGTTACATTACTATCCAGATGCTTGTTTGATAAGTTGACGACACATTCATGATTGGCGTTGGTAGTCCAGGGGCTTCTTTCGATCAGGAGTTTCATTTTGTTGTTATGTTTACGTTTAAGCTTCTGATACACTTTCTTCCTCATATTCAAATAACAACATTCCTGCAGAGAATCTTTCCAATCCGATGGTATTGAAGCTTCAAAATGACGTCTTTTTCTCGATAAATCTTCAAAATTCTTTTTAGTTTCCAATGTCTTAATACTGATATGTTTGTCCAAAATAGATCGTTGTATTTCACCGAACGGTTGGTCTTCTAATTTTGACAAGGACTTGGTTATCATTGATCTTGGTATCACTTGTTCATCACGACATTCACGTAGAAACCGCAGGTGTTCCTTGTTTGTATGAGCTTGAATGAGGGCGTCTGCGAAGTCAGTGACTGCATATTCCAAGATGGGGAAAAGAACACAGAAAGATCGGAAGGAGCTCGTGGTATCCATTGATGATTATAATCACTTTAGCACGTGATTCATTTATCACACATATCCACAGGTGAAAAATAAGAGACAGGGTGTAGGTCCTGACCGGTTTCGGTTTTATTTTCAAGCCATTGACAAAGGACTGATACATAGGTTTAAATTGTAATTTCACGAGTATATATACTACAAACACAGTACTGACGAACATACACACAACAGTTTGAGACTGCAGATCCACCCACAGGCAGGTGTCAAGGTAGGAGTGGCTTTCAAAAATCATTAGGCTAACATTTACAATAAATTCTCAAGGGATACTACCGCTTAGGGTACAAGTCCACACCTGACAGGTGTCAGGGAGGCGGGGTTGAACATCTCATTACCACTACTGCCCCCTTTACTGTGTTTACAAATATAATAATCCTATTTTTCATATATCTCTACAGCCAACCTTAAAATTTAAACAGTTTACAAATTTCTTTTGATATTAAAGGATCAAGTTTATACATTCCTTGACTGATGTTCATATTATTGTTGTAACTTTCTTTTATAAAACTAGATTCAATGATATTCCTTTCCAATGCATTATTAGAACACACCAGCTTTTTTACCCTTCCCAGTTAATAGCATGATTGTTCTCACTAACATGTACAAATATACCACTATTTCCCTGTGCATATCTCACACATTGTTTATGTTGTTCTATTCTTTTTTCCAGTGCTTTCCCCGTTTGACCAATGTAAAAGTTGTCACAAGACTTACACGGGATTTTATATACACATCCTTTAGCATTGTCGGGGGAGTTCTTAATAAGTACCTGTTTCATTGTTTTATTGTTTTTAAAAACTACATTAACACCAAAATTCTTCAGGAGATGTGGGATATCTTTCATATTACTATTATAAGGTAGTACAAGCAAATTTTTGTTGTTGTAAGGTTCTTTTTGATTTTGATACATGGTCTTTTTTGCCGCTTTTAATGCATTGTTTAGTACATTATCTGGATATTTCAGTTTCTTGCCTGTATTCTGAATCTTATCTATTTCCTCATCTATATATTCTGGGCTACATACCCGTAGTGCTCTTAAAAACATAGAAGCAAACACTGATCTTTTAACCTTATTGTTTTGTCCAGAATAGAAATGTACATAGGAAGAAATATTAGTAGGTTTTCTGTAAACACTATACTTAAACCCACTACTATTTCTCCGTATGAGGACATCCAAAAAGGGTAGGCATTCATCTTTTTCTATTTCCACAGTAAAATCAATTGATGGTACTAATTGATTTAACCTGGCAAAAAAGTTATTTACATCTTCATTCCCTGGCCATACACAAATTATGTCGTCAACATATCTAAACCAAGGTACATTGCGTGGAATTATATTATTTAAAATTTTCTTTTCAAAAAATTCCATATATAAATTACTTAGCACTGGGGACAGAGGGTTTCCCATTGCCATACCAAAATTTTGTGAGTAGAATTTTCCGTTGAATTCAAATTTACAGTCTTTAACACATAATTTTATTAGTTCAATTAAGGTGCTTTTAGAAAATGGAATATCCAGTTGTTTGTTTATCAAACACTGCAGTTACATCAGTTTGCTTCGTTCCCTCTGAGACGAAGCAAACTGAAGTGACTGAAGTTTTTGAACCATTTGTTCAATCATTCTCTCTACTACCCAGGGAAGGTAAAATGAATGAATAGACATGAAAAAGCACATTATGTACACGAAGTATGGTCTGGAAGGAAATGAAACAGTTATCAATTGGTCGAGTTTCAGGGCTAAGAAGCTGACTGGTCGTACAGTTACATCAAGAAGGGTAAGTCTATCCCTCATGTGATGGCTGTTGTATGGCGGGGAGAAAAGAGGAGGAGGAGCCATGGAAGGGTCACTGATCTAATAGTTCAGGATAAGTGTACCCCTGCTCTGGAAGGTCATGAGAATTCTTAGAAGTTCCTCAGTCACTGAGGTCCTATACAAGAACCTTGACTTATACTAGTAGTAGTAAGATAAACACTAAATAAACAACAGAGCCAAAAGCAAAGATAGTAAACTTACTGACATGTACCTAGACATGGTATGTGACCTTTTCCATTAAATGGAGCAATTGATATTATCTTTTATAAGCTTTTCATGAATATTTGCCAGGAGTCTAATGACCTTGTCATAATAAAAGAAATAATTATGGAAAGTCATTCTCTTAATGCATAACTAGTACGATGTTTTTGTTCCAAGAAAAAACATAATTGCCACATTTATTTTACTCATTTGACGTACGAATGACCAGTAAAAAGAGCACAGTTCGCCACTGTTTTCTAACTTTTTAGTTGAAATAATTACAGATAATAGAGACATTCGATTGGACATCGTAGTTACAGTGTTGTTACGCTTAACTATGTTGGGTTATAATACCATCTTATTTCAACACTCTCAATGGAAGTTGTCCTAGTTTGTGAATGTTTTAGAATAATGTAATCTAAGTTCAAGTCAATTTAGGGGAATTGTAATAATTTGTGATTTATTTGAAGAACAGACATTCAACCTTTCCAAGACATATATTAAGTGTAATAATTTGTGATCGGCATGAAGAAGATATTAATCCTTTATAATATATATATATATATATATATATATATATATATATATATATATATATACACTACATATACATACATACATATACATATATATATTAATAACCTGTTATCTATCTGAAGAAGAGACATTCATCCATTACAAGATATATTGTAACAATCTGTGATCGACTTAAAAAAAGAGACACCCATCCTTTACATGATATAGCCTATTTAGGAAAGTAAACGTTGAAATATTAATCGTTCAGAAAACCTCTTTACGTCTCCTTCGACAACCTAACAGGATAGCTTCAGTAATCTTATCACCACGGTATGTTTATGTCTTCAGTAAACATGTCGCACGTTGGGGACTTACTAGGATGCGTGCTTGGCCCGACTTATATACTTACACAAGTTTTTGATTTGACGTGACATGAATGTATTCATGTTGGTCTTACGAGAGATGAAAGCATCCATGTTGAATATGAATAGTAATGAATACCAGAAGTTAAAGAAAACATTCGACGCTTTTGAGAATGTCAGTGTCACTATAAACGTCTTGGAAAATAAAAACAAATAATGGATAGCGCAGTTGTACTTAAGGATTAAAGCTATAAATAAAATACGGATAAAAACATAAATAAGACTAATCTAAATACAGAATTTATATTATAAAGATACTGCATAGAGGGAACTAGTCTTAGATGTTTAATAAAAGAAAACAATAAGTTTCTTTGGTAAGCAAAACACAATTTATGCAATTAATTATGAACTTCGAGGTTATGGGATCAATGGAAATAATTAATAGCTGTAAATATACCTTTGAATTTTCATTATAAAGGTACTGCTTGGGAGAAACTAGGCTTAGAAATTTTATGAAAATAATCTTTATTCGGAAACAAGCCTTATTTGGAAAACAAAATGCTACTATTCATATACCGTTTTCTAATTCATGAATTCTTAAGTGATGGGGTCATTGGATGAATTAATAGTTGTAAATGTGCCTTTTGAAATTCCATAAGAAATATTAGATTAAATTCTATCCTGAGCATAAGTTACAGAGTAGATGATGATATGTATGCTAAAACATGTTTGACCCTACGAATTTTTCTGACTTCTAAATCAGCTCAAAAATGAGAGAGAGAGAGAGAGAAGAGAGAGAGAGAGAGCGAGAGAGAGATGAGAGTAGAGAGAGCAGAGAGAGAGAGCATATTTCTATGTGGGGTCGATGTTTCTGGCAGCTTTCCTCCACCTGGCTCGGTCGAACACATTAAGTAGTTCCTCTTATTCCTTCATTCTTGGTCGTGTCCATTTTTGTCCCACCACGCATCCACCTGAGCATTTTCATCTCCACCGCTTCCAATTTCTTCTCTCGCGCTCTCTTTACCGGCCATGTTTCTACTCCACACGTCAAAGCTGGCCCCACTACTCTCTTATACACTCTTCATTTAACTTTTCCGTTGACTCAGCGGTCGTGCAAGACACCTGACATCTTT
>NC_061103.1:25390476-25412031 GCF_015104395.2 Macrobrachium nipponense | reverse complement strand
ACCTGACATCTTTGTCCAATTTTTCCATCCAGCCTGCACTCTGTGTTATTTCTACATTCAAATTTCTATCATCAGCTACTGTTGAACCAAGATACACACACACACACACACACACATATATATATATATATATATATATATATATATATATATATATATATATATATGGATATATATATATATATGATGGAGAGAGAGAGAGAGAGAGAGAGAGAGAGTAAATTGAAGGTTAACATGAGAGACCTTACAGACCTTACATCTTGCTCGGGTTGCCCCAGGTCCCTCAGTGTGAGGCACCTCTAATGTCTACCAGAGAGTTGCTAGTGCATCTTCCGGTATATTTTGCATCTTCCAATTTTGGATGGTCTGGGTTGCAGCTTAGGTATTTGTCGAGCTTATTCTTAAACACAACTACGATCACTCCTGATATATTCCTCAGATGAGCTGGCAACGCATTGAATAGACGCTGCATTGTCGATGCTGGTGCGTAGTGGATTAATGTCCTGTGTGCTTTCCTTATTTTTCCTGGTATAGTTTTGGGCACTATTAATCTAGCTCTGCTTGCTCTTTCTGATATTTTTAGCTCCATGATGTTTTCGGCAATTCCTTCTATCTGTTTCCATACCTGAATTATCATGTAGCGTTCTCTTCTCCTTTCTAGACTATAATTTTAAAGATTGTAGTTTTTCCCAATAGTCAAAATCCTTAACTTCTTCTATTCTAGCTGTAAAGGACATTTGTACACTCTATTTGTGCAATATATTTTTGATAGTGTGGGTACGATATCATATTGCAATATTCAAGTGGACTACGAACATACGTTTTATAAAGCATAATCACGTGTTCAGCTTTTCTTGTTTTGAAGTGCCGTAACAACCTTCCCATTTTTGCTTTACATTTTGCCAATAGAATTGCTATTTGATCATTGCATAACATGTTCCTATTCAACATCACACCAGGGTCTTTAACTGCTTCCTTATTTGTGACTGTCTCATTATTAGGTCCCCTATATGCATATAGCTTTCCTTCTCTATCTCCATAATTCATTGATTCAAATTTATCAGAGTTAAATACCATCCTATTTACCTCTGCCCAATCATATACTTTGTTAAGATCTCTTTGTAGCGCGTTCCTATCTTCATCGCAATTAATTTCTCTACTTATTCTTGTGTCATCGGCGAAACTACTCACTACCGAGTCCTTAACATTACTGTTTAAGTCTGCAATCATAATAACAAACAGTAATGCTGCTAACACCGTACCTTGTGGCACACCGGATATTACCTTAGATTCATCCGATTTCTCATCGTTTGCAATAACTATCTGTTTTCTGTTGAGTAAAAATTCTTTTAACCACCTTCCTACTTTGTCCACTATATTATGTTTTCTAATTTTCTTCACTAATATATTAAGATCTACCTTGTCAAAAGCTTTTGCAAAGTCTAGATAAACCACATCTGTTTCATTTCCGTTTTTCATATTTTTGTATATGTTCTCACGGTGGAGCAACAGATGGGTTTGTGTGTGTGTGTGTGTGTGTGTATGTGTGTGTGTGTGTGTGTGTGAGAGAGAGAGAGAGAGAGAGAGAGAGAGAGAGATAGATAGAGAGAGAGAGTAATTAAAGCAAATATACCCACAAAACTCACCAGATTATACTGTTGACGGTTCACACTGAATCTCACATATATTGCAGGAACCGCGACATTTCAATTACACATCTATCTTACATAAAGCGCCTGCATTTAGTAAAGTTTATTGATGGAAATTCCAATATCTTGAAATATAATAATAATAAAAATAATCGTTGATAAATTTACTTTAGAAAACAAACCAACAAACACGACATCTCGGAATTCTTAAAATCACTGTGAACACTGACGCAGATAAAACACGTAATGGAATGAGGAGGGGGAAGGTGTGAGTGTGTGTGTGTGTGTGTGTGGGGGTTGTTCCAATTCCCCAGAAATCCAACTCTAATGAAATGTCACAGCTGTACAAGACATACTAAAACCCAGTCTTGGTCAACTCCTTTCCAGAAAGAGAGGCGAAATGAGTTTTTAACTACATTCTTTGGTTGAATCTAGGGTGATGAAGAGTCTCTGTTCTCGTTTTCAAATATAAATACATTGTTTACTTAGATCTGGAAATATTTACTAACGTTTCCTCTTTTTTATTTATATTTAAGTAAATTTTAATTTGGGCGTTTGTTCCAATTCAATCGAAATTCAATTATATACTCGGATTTTTTCCATCCGTCCACCCGCCTGTGGTGTTTGCGTATGGTAACACTGCGTCCCGGGCTTTAAATAGTTACATTCAGCTTACATTCAACAATAATAATAATATCCTATTTTGATTATTAACGATGTAATTCGCTTACAGTAAGTTATTAAAGTACTTTTCAGTTGCATATGTACACCCAAAACTTACACATAGCATAACTATCTAAAACCCGGGAGGCAGTGTTACCATACGCAAATACCACAGGCGGGTGGACAGATAGAAAAAAACAGAGTAAAGTGGAGAGTTGCTCAAGCACTGGTGCTTGAGGTTTTCGTATAGGTACCATAAACCATAATAAAGATCACGTTAAAAAGTTTACAGAATTTTGAGAGAGAGAGAGAGAGAGAGAGAGAGAGAGAGAGAGAGAGAGAGAGAGAGAGAGATTTATTTTAGTGAACTTAAGTATCAACAACCACTATTATTCGTGTCATTAAAATATATTGACCTGGAAGAATCCTAAAAGTTACCGAACTATAGAAGCGAGCTTTTAAAAACTAAAAGCCCAAATATGAATTAAAAAGAAATCAACATACACTCACCTAACACACACCAACTCTCTCTCTCTCTCTCTCTCTCTCTCTCTCTCTCTCTCTCTCACAATCAAGTAATAAAATCCAAAATAAGAAAGAAACAAATAAAGAGAGGAATAAAGAATATCAGGTAAAAGAAAAAAGCAAGCCATCAATGAGATATGCAGAGATGTCAGCAAAAAATGTCAAAGCATCAGCTCCAAGATTCTACTCAAGAGATAATAACTGTATTTATTATGCAAGAGGATATTGCAGCTACGGAGAAAATTGCAGATTCAGACACAAAATGAATAATTATGATGAAGGAAGATCAAATATTATGGAAAAGTTGGATTTTTTAATGTCAGAATTTCTGGAAATGAAAAAAAAAAAAAAAAAGAACAGCATACCAGAACAGGAAAGAGACATGGGAAAATCCTTATTATCACAATATTAAATGAAGATCACGCAAACCATCATAGTGATGAATGCGCAGGGTTTAGTTACGAGTAACTCAAAAAGAAAGTTGAGTACTTAGAAGAACTAACCCAAATTGAAAAGAAAATAGATATAATGAATATAAGTGAAACCTGGTATTCCTAAGAGACTGGGAATGATGATCAAATAAAAGGGTTCCAAACTTATAGATCAGATAGAAAAAATAGGAATCAAGGGGGAACCGCAATATATGGGAAAGACAAAAAACAAGGAAAAATATATGAGAAATATAGTAACTCAGAATGTGAACTAATAGCGGTAGAATTTGAATCTGAAAAATTAATGAACATAGTAATATATAGACTTCCTAATACTAAAGAGTTTGACTTAATAATAGAAATATTGGATGATATATGTAGAAATCACAAGGACTGGACTATTCTCCTATCTGGAGACTTCAACTTTCCTTTCGTAGACTGGAAAGAACGAATAGGAGATTGTGGTTGTACTTATACATATAAAAAAAGAGAGTAATAGTAGTGCAGACGATAAGAGGCAATTCGAAAAGCAATTAGATATGCTACTAGATACAAACATTCACAATAAATCACCTGCCAACAAGAAAAGGCAAAAATACTTTAGACCTAGTATTTGTGAACGAGATGAATTATGTTAAAGAAATAATAGTTTATAATGCGAGTATTTCAGACCATAATGTCATAGAATTAACAGTCCATTCCAAAGCAAGTGAAAACAGAGATAAACAAGAAATGAAAAAGTGGGAAGGATATGGAAAATACAACTTCTACAGTAAAAATATAAAATGGTCAGAAATAAATGAAGAATTAAACAAAGATTGGGATAACATTTTCGTAAGTGATGACATAAGGGTAAATACGGAGATATTATATAAAATATTAGAGAAAATAGTGGATAAATATATACCGAAGAAGAAAAGTAAACATCAGTCATTCATACCAAGAGACAGAAGGATCTTGTTCCAGAAAATCAGAAAGTGGAAAAAAGGTCTTGCAAAAGAAAAAAATGCATGGAAAGTTATAGAACTAAAAAGTAAGATAGAAAATGCAGAACAAAAGATTATACAATCAAAAGAAAATGAAAAACGGGACTTGGAAGAAAAACCCTAATAAATATCAAGCAAAACCCCAAACTATTATACTCATACGCGAAAAAGATGAATAAAAGAAGAATAGAAATAGGTCCTCTAAGAATTCAAGGGAGATTAACGAATGAAAAAAAGGAAATTTGCAACATATTGGCAGAACGATATAAGAGAGAATTCACCCCTAGAATAATATAATGAAGATAATGATATAGAAGTAAGGGACGAAATAGTGAATATTTAGCTGACATAGATATTAATGAAGTTGATATTGTGCAGGCTATTAATGAAATTAAAAATGGAGCTGCAGCAGGGCCTGATGGAGTTCCTGCTATTTTGTTATAGAAAGTAGTTCATTCTATCGCAAAGCCACTTGCAATATTATTAAGACAAAGTGTAGATACAGGCAAGATTTATGATGAGCACAAATTAGCATATAATTACCACTACTTTCAAAAGTGGATCAAGACTAGAGGCAAGTAATTATAGGTCTGTGAGTCTAACATCACATATTATGAAAGTGTATGAAAGGGTAATGAAGAAAAATATTATGAAACATTTAATAAAAAATAATTTGTTTAATATAGGACAGCATGGTTTTGTACCCGGAAAAAGTACACAAACCCAACTGTTAGTCCACCGTGAGAACATATTCAAAAATATGAAAAGCGGAAATGAAACAGATGTGGTTTATCTAGACTTTACAAAAGCTTTTGACAAGGTAGACCATAATATATGAGCGAAGAAAAATTAGAAAACACATATCATGGATAAAGTAGGAAGATGGTTAAAGAATTTTTACACAACAGAAAACAGATAGTTATTGCAAACGATGAGAAATCGGATGAAGCCAAGGTAATATCCGGTATGCCACAAGGTACGGTGTTAGCTGCAATACTGTTTGTTATTATGATTGAAGACATAGACAGTAATGTTAAGGATTCGGTAGTGAGTAGTTTCGCTGATGACACAAGAATAAGTAGAGAAATTACTTGTGATGAAGATAGGAACGCTCTACAAAGAGACCTTAACAAAGTATATGATTGGGCAGAGGTAAATAGGATGGTATTTAACTCTGATAAATTTGAATCAATAAATTATGGAGACAGAGAAGGAAAGCTATATGCATATAGGGGACCTAATAATGAGACAATCACAAATAAGGAAGCAGTTAAAGACCTTGGTGTGATGATAATAGGAACATGTTATGCAATGATCAAATAGCAATTCTATTGGCAAAATGTAAAGCAAAAATGGGAATGTTGTTACGGCACTTCAAAACAAGAAAAGCTGAGCTGAACACATGATTATGCTTTATAAAACATACGTTCGTAGTCCACTTGAATATTGCAATATGATATGGTACCCACACTATCAAAAGGATATTGCACAAATAGAGAGTGTACAAAGGTCCTTTACAGCTAGAATAGAAGAAGTTAAGGACCTTGACTACTGGGAAAGACTACAATTCTTAAAATTATATAGTCTAGAAAGGAGATAGAAGGAAAACAGATAGAAGGAATAGCAGAAAACATCATGGAACTAAAAATATCAGAAAGAGCAAGCAGAGGTAGATTAATAGTGCCCAAAACTATACCAGGAAAAATAAGGAAGGAAAGCACACAGGACATTAATCCACTATGCACCAGCATCGATAATGCAGCGTCTACTCAATGCGTTGCCAGCTCATCTGAGGAATACATCAGGAGTGAGCGTAGATGTGTTTAAGAATAAGCTCGACAAATATCTAAACTGCATCCCAGACCATCCAAGATTGGAAGATGCAAAATATACCGGAAGATGTACTAGCAACTCTCTGGTAGACATTAGAGGTGCCTCACACTGAGGGACCTGGGGCAACCCGAACAAAATGTAAGGTCTGTAAGGTCTTGTGCTACACATTGCCCTCTCTTTCTGTAAGGCCTCGTCTTCTCAACTTAAACCCGTGGAAAACTTTAATCTCGAATTGCACGGTTGGGTGGCCGTTTCATTTACCTTAACATCAAGCTTTGGAATCCTGCCCTTTCCTGCTCTTATCATCCCACGGTATTACAATCATTGAGAGGTTTGTTTACAAGCTCCACTGAGGCCTTAAACTCAAAAAGCCATCAGGTTTTCATTACTGAAGGCCAATGCATTGGATTCTTTATATAATTTAATAATACAATTTATAAGCACTTCATGAGGTAATAGGAGTAAATAACAGGGTTGGCAATGATTAATAAGTCAAGCTTATTTAATCGAGTGATTAATAATTGATTAAAAAAAATTGTTGTTTTTTTTTATTGAAAATATGGTGTGGAGCTGCATCTATTTATTTATATATATAAACAAATTGCAAGTACATACTTTAGGCCAGAACTGGAAACCTAAAAGACAAATCAATTGTAATTCTGTCATAAAATACATTTTGAGGAAAAAAGGATTGGAAAAAAATTAAAAAAAATAAAATAAATAAATAAATAAAAAATCAAATAAATAAAAAATTAAATAAATCACTAATTTTTTATTTTTTTTTATTTTAAAAAAATCACCGACCCTGGTAAATAAGGACAACTCGACCGCTTTTTGTTGTATTTGATATTCTTCACTTAATGAAAATTTCATAAGGAAATGTCTTCAATGAGGTTTACTATAAGTTCGATTTTAATACTCTCCTTTTTCGGGTGAAGTAAAATATCATAAGTGATTTATCAAAATAACTGCTAATTAAAATACGGTCCATTCAGAATAGATAAACATGACCAGTTTCTAAATCCAATTCATATAGCTAAGATGACTTTTGACCCCTAATAGCCATAATCCGAAAAATAACAGGTATTACACCTAACTTATCTAGATTTACATCTAATACGTTAAAATTCAACCCTGCTATAAAATGCATATTGAATGAATAATCCGTGTGAAGGGTATTTGAGGATAGCTTACTTTATCTTTTACAAAATTCATCGTAAAGTGACTCTTATCACTGAAGTCGATAAGAGCGAAGATCCCAATGATATTATACAAGTTTAGTAGATTTTTATGGAACGTCAGCTACTGTTTTTGTATAAATTTTTCAAATTCTGTCTACGCAAAAATTTAGACATTTTTGACAGCTTTTTATTTGTATATTGGATATGCAGCAGTCTTATAATAATAATAATAATAATAATAATAATAATAATAATAATAATAATAATTATTATTATTATTATTATTATTATTATTATTATTATTATTATTATTATTATTATTATTATTTTCATATAATAATAATAATAATAATAAATAATAATAATAATAATAATAAAATAATAATAATAATAATATAATAATAATAATAATAATAATAATAATAATAATATTTCGGAAGGAGACCCTCTCGTAGACATGTTTAGTTAAAAATGACTGCTGCTTCAGCACTGTTAATCTTGTAGAGTCTTCCCTATTTTTCTGATGACGGCTTTCTCGTTGTTGCTAAGACTGGCGAGCAACGCACCAAAGGGCAGGGTAAAATTCGGTTGGCTCATTTGATTTATTATTGCTTTATATACGATACTTCTCTCTCTCTCCTCTCTCTCTCTCTCTCGTCTCTCTCTCTCTCTCTCCAACGCGACGTTTTCTCCTGAACCAGAGGACATTATCAAGCGATGACTGCTGAGGACTGAATATCAGTGGCGAGTCCTTCTTTTTATATTGTGATGTTGCGGGCTCTCGAGTACGGTCTAGAGAACCTGTCGGAGAGGTTCTCTAGACCGTATCGAGAGCCCGCAACATCACAATATAAGAAGGACTCTCCACTGGAATTCAGTCCCTAAGCAGTCATCGCTTGATAAATTCCATATCGATCAGGAAGAAACGTCGCGTTGGAGAGAGAGAGAGAGAGAGAGAGAGAGAGAGAGAGAGAGAGAGAGAGAGAGAGAATTGTATAAGCAATAATAAACCAACAAATGACTCGAATTTTACCATGCCCTTTGGAGCGTTGCTCGCCAGTCTTAGCACGAGAAAGCCATCATCAGAAAATAGAGAAGACTCTCTACAAGATTAACAGTGCTGAAGCAGCAGTCTTTAATAATATAATAATAATAATAATATACTTTATTAAAAGTAATGGCCCACTTCAGCAGCGTTACACTTGTAGAGATTCTTCTCTATTTTCCTAATAGTGGCTTTTTCCGTGCTACTTAAACAGGCTAGTAGAGCGCCTACAGAGGTCATGATCAAATACAGGGTCAAAATTCAAATAGATACACCGATTTTCACCCTGTATTATCATGACCTCTATAGGCGCTCTACTAGCCTGTTTCAGTAGCCCGGAAAAAAGCTGCTATTCGGAAAATAGAGAAGAATCTCTACAATTGTAACGCTGCTGAAGTGGCCATTACTTTTAATAAAGTATGCTGGAAAGAGGGTCTGCTTCCTAAGTACAATAATAATAATAATAATATAATAATAATAATAATAATAATAATAATAATAATAATAATATTATTATTATTATGATTATTGAATGCAATATCTAGTTCTATAACCTTTGGCTAATATAGTGTATAGTGTCACCGATACATGCATCTCTGAAGCCAGCTGGCATATCAGGTTTCCTGCAGAAGGTCTATTATTTTTTCTGTTGCTTCGAAACGACATATGATAGCAACTACAAATGAAAGAGGTTGGGGGGGGAGGGGCCTGACAGTGGAGGGGTGGAGAAGGAAGAAATGACTGAGAAAGGCATGTACGGGATAGAGAAATATGATGCTGATAACGAAGGGGTTTGGTGATACGATATTAGAGGGACAGGTAGCCATACCCGTCTCGGATGATATAGGTAAGAATGTGTAGTGTTTCATACAATACGTTTTTTATTTTTGAAAAAAAAAAAAAAATATATATATATATATATATATATATATATGAATAAATAAAATAAAATACAAATAAAAAAAAACACACGAAGAGTAGGTTAACACGGAGAGGTGATGAAGGCTTCTGAATGGATGATGTAGTATATAATTATTTTGTGAAAAGTGTGAGAACACTTAATTGTCTCATGGGAAGGATCTGGGCTTGCAAAGGATTCCACTAGGACAGTTCTTATATCTGTGAATATGTTGAAGGCTATAGGACCACCTTAACTTAGTGTACAAATTTCTTGGCGAATATAAAATCCTCATGAAGACTGAACTCCCGCTTTGTTGCTTTTGTTATTCCCGATATTTGTTTACAGGTCGTGGGAACTGGTACTGGTAAGCCTTGTTGTCCTCAGTGTTGCATGTATTGTGTGTCAGTTTTGCCTTAAGGCTCCTTGAGCAGTTCCTCTTTATTTTCTCTCAGCTTGTGGGTGGTTTCGCTGTCCTGGGTCTCATTTGTTGCTTTCTGTTTTCTAAAGTTGCTTCTTCTGCCTCGTTTTCGGTGTTATATATTTTCATTAATATTCGGTGTGGGTTGGTGTTCTCTGCACTTTCATTATCTGCGTTAGGAGTGGGTGACATGAAGTGGCGACAGGATTCGTGGCCAGTCTTGTACAGATTTGTCGTGTGTTATCTGTATAACAGAATTCTGTGTAACAGAATTCCATATTTCTGTCTTAGATGCTGTTGTTATGTGCTTGAGGGCTAGACCGTCTCATTGCAGGAACTAGAACACAATCTGAGGGAACTGTCCAGACTTAATGAAGTTAGTTGTTAATCTTCTCCGTGGGAGTAAGGGAGGGTTTTGAGAGGGTTGTGTAAGTCGAGAGGTTTATGGTGTTTTATGCTAGACTGGGTAAAGTTCACGGCACTGATTATCAAGGAAATATTTATGGCTTTCCTACGAGCTTCAGGGTTGTATTTAAAATTGTGTTGGCTTACCGTGATGGGACACAAAAAAATCCACACATACATTGTTTTATCTTTAATGTTAGTATTGCCGATTTTGTTTCTGTGAACTTTTAGAATGCGCGACCCTTAACATTTGAATTTAGAAAAAGTTACGTCAGAAATGATTTCGTAAACTTAGCTAATCCACCATGGTTTTTAAAAGATCCAGTGAAAAGGCTAAGATTATCTATAATCATAATGAATTGAAGTGTATGACATAAAAAGGCATCATAAAACTGACTCTGCACCACATTGTTAACAACATAATAAATGATGAAAACTATGAATTTGTTCCTCACTGAAACATGCCATCTAGAGTAACTTATGCTAGAATAAAAGCGCAGTTGAATGAAAAACATGAACAACGAAACGCAGTGGTATATGCTTGAAAAAAATATGAAAAATGCAGCCATTTTTCATGTCAGACAAACAAGCACGCATTTGAGAACAACTTTCTGTGGAAATTGAAAACCTAGAAGAAAAAATGACTAGATTAATGTTTGCAATTAAATTTTCGGAAAAAAATTACATAAATTAACTTTAATAATGTTCAAATAATGCTCAAAAGCAATAATATAAAATATGAAGGGGGAATTCCTTAACACTATACCTGGATTGGCAGCTGATGTACGGTCGTTTCTGATAAATCCTTACTGGAAACCGGCACTCTGGGTTCGGTTACAGAAACTGATACGGATACGGTTATGTTACAGTTTCTGCGGTTCACCAGAATCATTTACTAGGCAACAGAAAATGGTCGCCCTGTGAGATTGGTGCATAAAAATATAAAAATAGCGTTGAGATTATCTCCGGTTACACCTCACGGTGGCAGATGCAGTATTATTAAGCTAAATAATTCTGGATCGTTACTGCAATATGCTTACAAAATGTTCCCAAGCTTCGTCACATTATTATTTTTTTTTTCCTTCTTTCTTTTGGTCTATCACAATCCTCCAATTCGACTGGGAGGTATTTATCGCGTGGGGTTCCGGGTTGCATCCTGCCTCCTTAGGAGTCCATCACTTTTCTTACTATGTGCGCCGTTTCTAGGATCACACTCTTCTGCATGAGTCCTGAAGCTACTTCAGTCTCTAGTTTTTCTAGATTATTTTCAGAAATCTTGGGATCGTGCCTAGTGTTCCTTTGATTATGGTTACAATTTCCGCTGGCATATCCCATATCCTTCTTATTTCTATTTTCAGGTCTTGATACTTATCCATTTTTTCCCTTTCTTTCTCTTCAACTCTGGTGTCCCATGGTATTGCGACATCAATGAGTGATACTTTCTTCTTGACTTTGTCAATCAACGTCACGTCTGGTCTATTTGTACGTATCACCTTATCTGTTCTGATACCATAGTCCCAGAGGATCTTTGCCTGATCGTTTTCTATCACTCCTTCAGGCTGGTGCTCGTACCACTTATTACGGCAGGGTAGCTGTTCCTTTCACAGGCTCCAGTGGAGGGCTTGTTATTTTTTATTATTATTATTATTATTATTATTATTATTATTATTATTATTATTATTATTATACAGGGTGTCCATAAAGTCCCAGTACCATTACAAGTACTTAAGGCTGTAATGGTACTGGGACTTTATGGACACCCTGTAGTGGCTCCTTTGCCGCCGAGAATGAAGGAACATAAGACGAATTTAGCCATTATATCGTATACATACGATATACTCATCGACCCCATATTAAAGCGGTTAAAGATGCAGAAAAAGAAGATTGTGGATATGCTATATCAAGTATTTGCGGTACTCACAATTTTCGTTAAAATAGCAAAAAAGTCAAAAGGTAAAAGTACACTATAATTCCGGTAGATAACGTGCTAACCACAAAAATATGTATGAATATACGATTCAATTATTATTATTATTATTATTATTATTATTATTATTATTATTATTATTATTATTATTATTATTATTATTATTATTATTATTATTACTTTAAAAAATACGCTTTACCTTAATATAACTGAGACTTAATTTCCCTAGTCGGATGTAATATTCTAAAAATAGTCACACTACTTTAACAACCGTTCAGTCGATGTCCTTTTCCAAGAGAGAGAGAGAGAGAGAGAGAGAGAGAGAGAGAGAGAGAGAGAGAGAGACTCATTAACCAGATTTGTGCCAAGATACAGACTGGGAAATCTGGAAACAAATCTGTAATTTCAAACTAAAAATAGTTCCGCCCGTAAAAATAAATCATAAAAAGCTGTCAGTGATATGTCGCGTTCCATGCATACCAAATTGCCAGGACGAAATGTACCACAAAATCAGATCATCAGAGAGTGCTGCAGTAAATTTGCAAGCGTTATCGTCTATGAATAATCAAAATGCAGTTCCCATCAGGAATATATAGCGTGTTATCAAACCATTTTACAGCACCAACCCCCCCTCCAACATTTTAGACGAACGTTTACAACATCCGGCGAGACCTAATTACTAGCCAAGTATTATGCAAGTTTATTCAATAAAAGGTAACAACAGGTGTGAGGAAATAAATGATTAAATATATACTGAATTAAGACAGTATGCAAGATGATTGCAAATCATGAACTCTGCCGATTTTAACATCGAAGAGTCTGTCTGTCTGTCTGTCTCTTTCTCTCTCTCTCTCTATCTATATATATATATATGTATATATATATATATATATATATATATTATATATATATATATATATATATATACAGCAAAATGCTTAGTAGTAATTTAGTGTAATGAAATATATACATAAAAATTAAAATTAATATAAATGCAATAGCTATATTATATGAAGAAATAAATCAGTGAATTGTCTTCTAACAAAGGCCTTGGCGTGACTATGAAGAGTACAAATAGGTATGCTCCACTCTCAAAACATTATACTGTAATTCGCCCTCCTGCTCATCAGTCCACATTCTGGACTAACTCGACCACAAGTAACTGGTTTTATTCCACTTCCGCTGAAGTACACGCTGTGAAATCCCTTGAAAAATCTGTTTGGACTCTGGCATGGGAGGTAATTAGAAAGTTGCATTATGGGGATGTTGCAATTAAGGACCCAGATAACAAGAGAGAGAGGAGAGAGAGAGAGAGAGAGAGAGAGAGAGAGAGAGAGAGAGGCTTGTCATTTGAAAATCCTGTTGTGAAAAAACTTTCGAGTAAGCTAATCAATGGCCTCTAATTTTCTCTGGACACTGAAAGAACATGCATTCAGTGTTAACCGGAATACCACTAACAAATTACCACTAACAAATTAACATTTTTCTGAACTGGTTTCCACGATGATATGAGATGAATAAAATTACAGCTGGATTATTCGCTATCAAGATTTAGCTAATGTGCGTCATTCAACACGCACTGACAGAAATCGGCTTAATATTAATTCTAAAGATAATAAAAATATAGGATGAATTAAACCAGCGCAGTCTGCACTGCATTAGAGCTAATTTATCCTTGGTGAAATGAGGCTTTGAAATAAATGAGGTTTGTCTAATTCATTCTAGACTTGTCTAATGAACATCTGTAAAAAAAAAAATACGAACCTGTTACATAAAAAAAAAAAAAAACGTTTCAAATTAAATCGAGACCTCACTGATGATTACCAACAATTCAACGGAATCCGGAATCGTGAGTTTCAGGAAAACGAGACCGTTTTGCACAAGGTGAAAGACTTCTCCAGAATCGAAAAATTTAACAAAACAGAAAAATCAAAAGACAGCGAAGCAGGTCTAGTCAAATTGGTCGCAAAGTTTAGGACAGAAGGTAAAGAACGAATTGACGGACTGTACCGTTCTCAGACGAACGTTAAAGGACGAATTGGCCGACTCTACCGTTCTCAGACGAACGTTAAAGGGCGAATTGACCGACTCTTCCGTTCTCAGACGAACGTTAAAGGACGAATTGGCCGACTCTTCCGTTCTCAGACGAACGGTAAAGGGCGAATTGGCTGACTCTTCCGTTCTCAGACGAACGATAAAGGGCGAATTGACCGACTCTACCGTTCTCAGACGAATGTTAAAGGCTCAGGGAAAATACTGAATTCTAATTTGATCTTAAGAAAGGTTGAATGACTACAGACTTTAGAATCGGAATTGATATAACAGCTTCTTTTTTTTTCAAATTTGACAGAAAAGAATAATCATACAGTCAAACGGACAATATTACATCTATCAAAGGGTATCTTTTATTTCTAATGTGCAACATTGGTTTCAAGTAAAAAAAAAAAATTCTGTCGTTTAAGATAGGCTTTGTTGATAGGATGAGAGAGAGAGAGAGAGAGAGAGAGAGAGAGAGAGAGAGAGAGAGAGAGAGAGAGAGCGCAGGACTATATATTTTGTTTACATCTTTACATGGTCGAGCACATGAAAGGTTTGTTTTCTTGTTTTCAGCGATAAAAACATCAACAGTGAAAATGGTGAGATGAAACAGGGATATCCTCAGTAAATATATATATTATATATATATTATATAATATATATATAATATATATATAATATATATATATATATATATATATATATATATATATGTGTGTGTGTGTGTGTGTGTGTGTGTGTGTGTGCGTGTGTAATTTATGTAAGCGAAAAAGCTAGGAAAATGAGAAGCATTTTCTTGTGGTATTCGCTTATATAACGAAGTCACGTACACTGCCTGTGATTTTTTAAGCATATATTTATGTGTGTCCGTGTGTGTGTCCAGCTATTTAAAGGTAATATTATACGCTTCGATAAAGAAAATATCAAATTCATACTCAGTAACTAGGGCGCAAGAAAGAAGGCGAAGTTAAGGATAAAATCGACGCGTAATTCAAAATGAACATTAATACTTCAATAAAATATGAGACCGCAGATGAACTTTCAGATAATAAAATGATATATGAACCGCTTCTTGGGCATGCCTTTTTCTCACGCGACCATTTTAATTAACTTCATATACTTTTATGTTTGAATATTAGTTTTCCAGTTCATTTTTAAAATTAATACTCAGTTCATAAAACTTCTTTCTGGGATTAATGTTAAAGGGAGAGTTTGACACGTGTGTTACAGCTAAAAGTATGTCGTTCCATTTGAGGAAATTGGAACTGGAATTGGGATGTATAATTCAGGTCAAAGCCAAGCGCTGGAACCTATGAGGTCATTCAGTGCCGAAAGGGAAATGGAGAGTAAGAAGGCCTGAAAAGTGTAACAGGAGGAAAACTTCAAAGTTGGGCTATGAAACAATTGTTAGAGAAGGTGGAAAGTCAGATGGAAGAAACAGAAATTGAACGACACCACCCCTCTACGGGGAAGGAAATTGTGATTCCTTATTTTTCATGACACGACAGAGCTGTTACACAAAACCAAATGACACCGCTGAAGAGAGTGAAAAAGAGTTGGAGTGGTTGGACAGCAAGATACAGAATCCATAAAATAAAAGAAATGAAATAGCATAAATGAAACGGCCGTTGCCACTACCGTTCTTAACTACGAGGAACAACGTAGGTCCTTATAATAGAAGAAACTGATGGGAAAATAGTTTGTAAGTTTATAACAAGGTTGATAAGGAATTGCAAATCCATCAAAACATAACATAGGTACCATATTTACACACTTGAGTAAATATATATATCTATATATATATATATATATATATATATATATATATATATATATATATATATATATATGTATATAGATATATATATATATATATATATATATATAATATATATATATATATATATATATATATATCTATATATATATATATATATATAGATCTACTGTGATTTTTTAAGCATATATATATATATATATATATATATATATATATATATATATATATATATATATATGCTTAAAAATCACAGTAGATGCACGTGACTTCATAAATAAGCGAATACCACGGGAATGACAGTCAGGAAATCCAAGCGCTTTCGTCTTTATTAAGACATCGTCAAGGAGCTACTAAAGTACAATCGGAGAGGAAGGCCTCAGGTACAAACAAGATCATGGAATACCAGATGGTTAATTATCAAAAGGGTAAAAATTAAAAGGGATAATCCAGGATTATCGGATATCACACGGTCACAAACTTAAACAGATTCTGACCCTAACCGAAATTACAAAGTATCTTTACAGTCCAAACATGTAAAAACTGAATATATTAATTTTGTTGCTTATATTATCTACAACTTTTTTCATTATGAAAGCATCAAGTTTAAATAAACCATACTTAAATTTAGAACATTTCTATTATTTGACTTGATAAAACAAGATTCATGATATTCCTTTTAACTGTGTCATTACATGGGACTAAGGCTCTTGCTTGACTCCAGTTAATAGGATGGTCTAAATCTCTCATATGTACAAATAATGCATTCGATATTTGCCCAGTTCTCACAGAATATTGATGTTGCTTAAGACGCCTGTGAAAGAGATTTGCCAGTCTGTCCGTAATAGATTTTATCACACTTTTTGCAAGGAATTTCATATATGCAGCCTGGAAGATCTTTAGGAGAATTTTTGATTACTAAACTCTTGACATTAATATTACTGAAAACAACATTTATGTTAAAAAGCTTTAAAATTCTAGGAATATCTAAAAACCTTTTATCATAAGGTAATTTTAGAATGTTATGCTTACTAAATTCAAGTTTGTCATTAGTTGAATAAAATGTTTTTCTAGCTCTTTTCCATGCCACATCTACAAAGTCCTTGGGTATTTAAGTTTCAATGCAATATCATAAATAGTTTTAATTTCAGCGTCAATAAACTGCGGGCTACAGACACGTAAAGCCCTTATGGAACATCCCAGAAAAAACAGAGAATTTAACATTTTGATGGTGATTGGAGTAGTAATGAGAACAAAAGAGGCAATATTAGTTGATTTTCGAAAGACTGAAAAGGTGAAATTTCTATCATTTCTATGGACAGTTACATCAAGAAAATTCAAATTACAATTTCTTTCTTCCTCTACAGTAAATTTTATAGAAGGGACTAAATTATTGAGATTATTAAGGAATTCCTGGAGGTTTTCGTGAACTGGCCAAATACAGAAGATCATCATCCACGTATCTAAACCAAATAACTTTTTGGGGCAAAATTCTTGGTAAGAGTTTTGTCTCAAAAAATTCCATGTAAATATTGCTAAGGACAGGAGATAAGGGATTACCCATGGCCATGCCAAACTTTTGTACAAAAAAATTCCCCATTGAAACAAAATTTACTATCTTTGTATACATACCTTATGAGACTAATGAGATTTTCTACACTTAAGGAATGTCATGACGCTCTAATTCCTCTTCCAAATATTCAAGTAAGTCATCTACAGGCACTTTTGTAAATAAAGAGACAACATCAAAACTAACCATATTAAAATCATAATTCAAATTTAAACTATTCAATTTGTTTATAAAATCAACATTGTTTTTAACATTCGTGTTAGAAATATTTCCTACCAAAATTAATATATTCAGTTTTTACATGTTTTGGACTGTAAAAATACTTTGTAATTTCGGTTAGGGTCAGAATCTGTTTAAGTTTGTGACCGTGTGATATCGATAATCCTGGATTATCCCTTTTAATTTTTACCTTTTGATAATTAACCATCTGGTATTCCTGATCTTGTTTGTACCTGAGGCCTTCCTCTCCGATTGTACTTTAGTAGCTCCTTGACGATGTCTTAATAAAGACGAAAGCGCTTGGATTCCTGACTGTCATTTCCCGTGGTATTCGCTTAATATATATATATATATATATATATATATATATATATATATATATATATATATATATATATATATAGATATATATGATATATATATAATATATATATATATATATATATATATATATATATATATATTATATATGACTGGTAAAAATGTTCTGTAACAACAGAGTTCCATCTAATAAAAGGAGCCCATAAAAACAAAACCAAAATAGAGAAAAAGTACTATATTTCAGAGACTGCTGTCTCCCTCTTCAGGTAGATGAATGAGAAAAGTTTACAGAAAAGGTGGTGGTATTTATACCAAGAGGTCCATCCACAAACAAGCCATTTTAAGTCACGCCGCTGATAATCTTCCTTTAATCTTCTTAAGGGTTGGTTGAATGAAGACGTTGTCGATCGTGTCCGAAACCCATGCTCCTTTTGAGATGTTCATTACCTTCTCTCTTTTTATTAAGGCGATTCCATCATTTGACTCTTGTACCGGCAGTTGCTGCTATAAATTACATGTGACAAATTCCAGTTTATTCTATGGTTAATGTTCATTTATATGGTTGAAAATAGCCGAGTTTCTGTTGTCCATACCTAACTGACCGTTTGTGTTGTTATTAATCTCTTGGGGAAGGGATTTACCATCTGCTAAAATCCGATGTAAGATTGGTCACAGTCCTGGCATGGGATTTCGTATACCCCAGAGTCCTTTGGAGATGTCTTTTGTTGGACGTTAATCAGGGTGGATTTGGCTAAGGTGTTTGGGTAAGTAAATACAAAAGGGTTCGATTTTCCGAGGGGGTTGGTTATTCTCTTAATCGTGTCCAGGTGGGGAATTATTATTTTATTGTTGGGTGTATCTCTGGTCTTGTCTTTAGGGGGTCGGTAGAAAATTACGTTAGCTTTGTGAATAGCTTTCTCAATTATATGGTCAGGATATTTTAAAGACGAAAGTTGCTTGCGAATTAGTTCAAATTCTTTTTCCAGGAATTCTGGGGAACAAATTCGTAAGCTCTTAAGAACAAGTTACTAGCTACACCTATTTTGATAGAAATGTCATGATAGCTAAAGTAGTGAATGTATGAAAGTGAGAACGTTGGTTTTCTGTATATGGTAAATTTGTATTCTGTCGTATCTCTGATTATTAAAACATCAAGAAAAGGAATTTTGTTGTCTGTTTCCCATTCAACTTTAAATTTGATGCTGGGCACCAATGTGTTTAATTTCGAGAGGAATTCATTGAAATTGCCCCACCTATTATACCCAAAATGTTAGGATATCATCCACGTATCTCATCCACAGCATATTTTTGGGTTTTATTGCATTTATTACTGTAGTTTCAAAGTATTCCATGTACAGATTGGCTAGAACAGGACTTAAAGGACTACCCATACTACACCCGAATTTTTGCTTGTAGAATGATTCCCCGAATGAAAATACGTTATTAGATGCCACATAATTCAACTAGCTTTATTATTTTGTCAAGCGCCAATGGGAAATGATCTGAATAGGGGGATAATTTTACCCTTAAAAACTGAAGAACGTCTGTACTGGTACTTTAGTGAACAGGGAATCTACATCAAGGCTTAAAAGTTTTATGTTGTGAAGTGGTATATGTGCTTCTCTGAATGTGTGACAAAATCTTCCGAATGTTTTAATGTGACTGGGAGAAAAAGTGCCTAAAAAAGGGGAAAGGAGGCCAGCTAACCATTTAGAAATTTTGTAATTGAAAGCACCGGCACATGAAACGATGGGTCTGAATGGAAGATTGTCTTTGTGAGTTTTGGGAAGGCCATAAAAATAGGGTAATTTAGGATTAATTACTTTAAATTTCTCTAATAGTTCAATACTCTTTTGTCTTTGCCAATTAATCTTACTTTCCGAAAAAATTCTGTGGGAACGTTTTGGAGGGGGATTTTTCGTCAGTTTTTCGTATGTGTTTGTGTCGCTAAGGAGCTGGTTGATTTTGTCAAGGTAGAAGTCTTTGTCCATTATTACGATTTTGCCGTCTTTGTCGGATCTACTTATTATAACATCTAACTTTTTTAGTCGAGTGGATGGCTATCATGAATCTGCGGGGAACAGGATATTTCTTATGTAAGTCAGTTAAAGCATTTAGTAACACTCCTTTTAAACATATCTCTTCACGGTTGTAGTTTTTGTCAGATATGAATTTATCAAAAGCCACTATGAAGTCTAGGTTGTTTTTTGCGGTCTGGCATAAGGGCAAAGATAAGCCTGAATTTAAAACAATAAATGTTGATTTACAGTAAGGGGGTTGTTTGATAAGTTTAAAACTTTGTCTTGTTGCTCAAGATTATTCCATGCACTATTGTCTATTAGGTTATTTAACTTGCGTTAGAAGTCTGTTGGAATGGTCACGCTTATTATAGGCGCAATGTCGGAACAGAATGAAATCAGATACCTGTATATGTGGTCCGTAGTGAGGAGGCGAAGATTAGACATGGGTTCCATATATCGCTCTGCGTAGTACGAAGATGTCGTTTTTCGTATCGGTGATTCTTTCCTCCAGGAAAATCTTGTGTGAGAGAGGGAAGGGGTCCGATTGCAGAGTCCATCTCCCGAATCCGTACATTTTTTGGTAGGTACTTGTTTCTTTGAGGCATTCTTCTAAAAAGTGTTTTTTGGTTTTTCAGCCGGTGTGTCGATCAGTTCTTTTTCAAACTTGCAAAAAATTGCTTGACTTCTGGAAGTGAGTGAAGAATCTGGAAAGGCGGTTGAATTCCATAATGGGCTGAAAATGACTGGTAAAAATGTTTCTGTAACAACAGAGTTCCATCTAATAAAAGGAGCCCATAAAAACCGCCAAAAAAATTAGAGAAAAAGTACTATATTTCAGAGACTGCTGTCTCCCTCTTCAGGTAGATGAATGAGAAAAGTTTACAGAAAAGGTGGTATTTATACCAAGAGGTCCATCCACAAACAAGCCATTTTAAGTCACCCCCGCTGATAATCTTCCTTTAATCTTCTTAAGGGTTGGTTGAATGAAGACGTTGTCGATCGTGTCCGAAACCCATGCTCCTTTTGAGATGTTCATTACCTGCCTCTCTTTATTAAGGCCGATTCCATCATTTGACTCTTGTACCTGGCAGTTGCTGCTATAAATTACACGTGACAAATTCCAGTTTATTCTATGGTTATGTTCATTTATATGGTTGAAAATAGCCGAGTTCTGTTGTCCATACCTAACTGACCGTTTGTGTTGTATTAATCTCTGGGGAAGGGATTTACCTGTATTAATCTCTGGGGAAGGGATTTACCTGTAAATCTTACATCGGATTTACAGGTAAATCCCTTCCCCAGAGATTAATACAACACAAACGGTCAGTTAGGTATGGACAACAGAACTCGCTATTTTCAACCATATAAATGAACATAACCTATAAATAACTGGAATTTGTCACGTGTAATTTATAGCAGCAACTGCCGTACAAGAGTCAAATGATGGAATCGGCCTTAATAAAAGAGAGGCAGGTAATGAACATCTCAAAAGGAGCATGGGTTTCGGACACGATCGACAACGTCTTCATTCAACCAACCCTTAAGAAGATTAAAGGAAGATTATCAGCGGGGGTGACTTAAAATGGCTTGTTTGTGGATGGACCTCTTGGTATAAATACCACCTTTTCTGTAAACTTTTCTCATTC
>NC_061103.1:25370476-25385476 GCF_015104395.2 Macrobrachium nipponense | reverse complement strand
AGAGACGCTAAAGATGACGTATACAATAAGTATGTAGGACTAAGTTGACATGCCGTCATCTGTGGTCATCCATTTGTTTTGAAACAGTCCAAGCTCCCTGCTTGAGACAACTACCCCGACCTATGATTCAAACGGCCTACGTGATCTGTAGCGTGTCTCATTTGATTGTGTGTTCGTATGAAACTATGTCATTTGTATGTATGTTCATATGTTCGAACTACTGTCTGTTCCTTCATAACTTGTAACAGAGATGGTAGACGAGGAGAACAGAGTTAGCTATCGTCATTAGAAGACCTGTACCTCTTTACCTAAGCTTTATCATGTAGAGGATAGGATTAGCCATCATCATTGGCAGAAGAAATGATCAAGCTATCGTTATTGAAGACTTGTACAATCATATCTGATCTTCACCATGTAAAACTTCAGAAGAAGAATATATTTTTTTATATTTAGTGTTTTTCTACAAGAACCTCCTCACCATGAGTTTAACACATCGTCGTCATAACCAACAAGATAATACCGACTTCGTAATGATCTACAAACCCCCAGACACTCCATTCGAAGATGGAATGCAATACCAACCGACTTAGCGTAAGATTATCGCTAGTCTAACATTACCTCATAGGGCGCCTTATCATACAAGGCACAAGCCCTAATATTGGTGGCCAGCGTACCAGAAGAACTCTTACAACGTCCTACGAAGAACCAGAATAATAAATCATGTATCATAAGAAGTCAACGACGACGGAAGCAGCAGATTCTTCAAGCAACATAGTATCATCGTTAGCGAGCGACTTCAGAAAACAACAAGAACTCTTTAACGACGACGAAAGCAAGAGATTCTTCAAGCAACTTAGTATCATCATTAGTGAATAACTTCAAGAAACAAAACCGACGTGTCCTTTTCCTACGACAACGCAAGCTTCGTCTCTCATTAGAATCATTCAGAAAATCATCGTTAGTGAGCGTTTCCGGCGGACTCCAAGAAACAAACCGAACTGCGTCCTGCAGCATCGGATTTTCAAGGGCTCGAATCATCGAAACAACGCGCACGGGGGGAAACTGAAGCCAAACCAGGTCATCCGCTAAATAGAGAAGGAGGACCAAGGCCGTGTGTCGTTATCGAACACCGTGACTTCCCACAAAAGCAAGCTAAGTACAATTTTTTCTATTCATTTGGAGTAACTTTGAGTGTTTCCTTTGCAGGTCGAATTTCGTTATTCCTGTGGCTGAAGTTACGAGACATTCTTAATCTTACTTTTTTACAGAAATTATCAAGATCATTGAGATTTCGCTACTGCGAGTTTTTTATCTTTGAGTGTCTGTTTCCAGAAGTTCTACTGAAATATCATAATCATATACTAGTTAATTTTATCATTTTGGGTGATTAATAATCCTTACGTAACAAATCATATTGAAAACAGTGAATATGCGTTTACGCAGTGGACGTCTGTATTTATACAGATGCATGGATAGGGTCCGTTAAGCACCGTAGTGATTAGAAAACACACAAAAACAAGTGGAACACCCCGTACAAATCTAGATAAATTAGAGGTAACACTATTTCGGGTCATGACAATAAATGCTCCTTTGCAAAGTCCCGATCGCAGTTTTAGCCTTGAGTTTTTTGAGTTATATAAAATATCGAACCTCAATGACTCAACTTAACTTTTAAAATATGGCTGGATTGCAAGGAATAACATGTCTGTAAAAAAACTTTCATCAGGCTAAATGCGCTGACCAGGATCCCTCACTATTTCAAATTTTAGCAAAGAATGAAGTACAAAACAGTTAATATTGAATGCAGTAGTGATAACTTGTCTTATTAGTAATCGCTCAGTTCCTAATAGTTCGTCATTCATTGCTTTTATACGTAACCAGCAAACATAATGCTAAAAACACACAATACGTTGCCGATGGTAATAAAGAGAAGGATCTTTAATTATTACAAAAAAAAAAAAAAAAAAAAAAAAAAAAATAGAAACAGTAGCCCGTTTCAGAATCAAACAAGCAAACTCGGTGACTGTGTCACCTAGTCAAGCGGTCAGGTCAGTCAAAACTGCCGAAGTGTTCAAAGCATCAGCAAATTCCATACAATAAGCGACTCTAGCAGAGTGGGGAAAAGCGATGTTGGTTCATACATACCGATATCTTTTTGAATTAAAAAGGATTTTTCCTATGAAACACACGACCGTATAAAGTTAATCAGAGCAGGTTTCGTTTTTTTTTTTCTTTTTTTTTTTTTAATACGTAAGTTTATTATAAGTAGTGGTGGATAAAGCCCGACTGTAACGCGCCGTAAAAATTAGAATATCTTGTTTTATTTCTTTAGTAAACAATAATATCCTGTATTTACGGACTCACGTCTGTTGTTCGAACTTCCCTAATGAGAAGTCCGGATAAGCGAGCGCTTACAGATACCTCTATAGTTATAAAAAAAACATTGATCTGTATCTAGCGTAATTGTAAGATTCATCTTAGGTGGATACAAAATATTATCTTACATCCTGCAAAAATAAGGCGTGTTTATCAAATGAAAATCCTATAAACCTTCAAACATATTGAAATCCGTTTGAACAAAAAGAGACAGTTAATCAAATAATAACTTATATAAAGGAACTATACATTTGTCTCATAAATCGTAACATTGTTCAAATGACCCAACAGAATTCTCCCACAACCGCAGTCGCACTTTGCACGCAAAATCTCGAGAAGCATGCACCCTCGAATGTCTTAGTGCGTGTAAAAAGAACTTTGCTGGGAAATGAAATTTTAATCCTTCCCGACACTCTGAAATATAACGATTTCCGCGAACAAAGCCCTAAAAGTATACATATCGTGGATACGGAAGTTATAAATATCGCATTTTTTATTGTTGCTAATTTTAATCACGCCCAACCAGTCGTGGATGAATCTCTCTGATAATCTATCTAAAGTAATATCCGTAAAGTCATTTCAAGCAAGAGGTGATTCAGCAGAATTTTTTTTTATCTTCTACCTGAATACCAGGAAGTTTCTCCACTAGCGGAGTGATCTCTGGGAGAAAAACGGATGTCATGAAACAAAATACGGTCTAAGGGACAACATAAAGCTATATACGTACCTTCGCATAGACTCTCAATGAAATTTCAAAATAGAGATAAATGACGAAGTTGAAAAATGTTAGTAATAGGAGTCATTAGGAAATATCATATAAGCCCATATAATTTTTTCCTCAAACGTCATGCCATAAAGGATCGGACTTGGCGTATCTGCGTAGATTTCTGTCGCTTAAACAAGGAAACGACTCCCGATAGTTTCCAGTGCCATGTACCGACGACATCTTATCTCTGTTAGGTTAGAATAAATTTTTTTTCACCAACTTGGACTTACTTAAATGCTTTTACCAGATACCATTACTAAGTGATTGTACCTCATACACCGTGTTCAGCACAACTCAGGGGACATTATCAATTTTTACGTATGCCTCCGGCTTACGTTGCGCCCCAATTATAATATAGTGTTTGGAGACTTTTAAGGGATACCCTACATGCTTATATGGTTGGTCTTGTAATCTTTTCTAATACCTTAGAAGTACATTCACATAAAGTAGAGCTAGTGCTACAGAGACAAAGACAAATAATTCTCCAGAGTAAAATATCTAAATGTGAGTTTTTTAAAACCGAACATGTTGATCTAGGTTTTATGTGTCTAGTCAAGGTCTTAAAGTAGTCTATGGTAGGTGTCGGCTATTCATAACTTTCCGGTACTTATTAACGTAAAAGGGGGATACAGCACTTTTGCGCTGTAGTGGGTATTACAATCGTATGTAAATATTTAACTCTTCAATCATGACAGCTCCTTTAACAGATCTTACGAAGAAGAGCGTAGATTTATTATGGTCTGGAAGCATCAACAGGCGTTCGATATCTTAAAAGCGGAAAATGCAGCTCACCTAACTTAAAAATCCCTGATTTAAATAAAGAATTTTTTTTATTGCAACAGACGCCTCAGACCAAGGGGTAAGAGGGTATTACTTCAGTAATATGATAAACAGTTCTTTCCCCTATAGCTTTTTATTCACGTAAACTAAAGCCCTCTGAAAGTAAAATATGCAGTAATAGCAAGGAAGGGCTAGGTATCTTTTAACACTAGTACAATTTTAAGTTCATAATCTATGGCTATCCTGATAAAGTCCTTACTGAACATGAGTCCTTTACCGAGTTTTTCAAAGGCTTTATCACAGTCCAAAAAGGAACTCGGTGACAAATGATCATTCAGGTTATTGGAGCCAAGATAAGATATCTACCTGGGAAAGCAAATATCATAGCTGACGCATTATCCCGCAATCCCGCACCATACAGCAAAGAACCCTTAATTGGACTAAAAGATATAGAAACATCCGTGCCTATTGTTTAAAACCGTATCTAAACAAGAAAATTCCTTAACCCAAGAGATCGCGAGCATTGAATATCTGGGTCGGGAGCGCAGAACTGTTACAAACTGAACAAAGCAAGTGTCAACAGCGATAAGCAAAACAATAAACACCAAACAATAAACACTTCGGAACGGAAACAGGGTCAGTGGCTAGGCAAAAACAAAATAAAACACTTTCGAGCAGAAACCCTAAAGCAAAAGTATATTTATAGTATGTGTATCAGAATAATGTAATCAAATGTAATGTTCTATGTAGGTCTGTGACGAGGAAAAACCCGAAGAACACAGCAGATGACTAACGACCAGGTATTAGTAATAATCTCTTTCATACCAATCGTCATAAACTGGTTTGCATTCCGTCATCCAGTGGTTCCCCTAGTATGTCACAGAAAGCCAAATCACTGTTTTACTGGCCTACAATGCTTACAGATATAAAAAAGCACATATCTGATTATAACACGTGTCATGAAAACAAGGGATACACTAAGACACCTGTCAGTTTAAGGGCCTATCCCGTGCCAAATCAATCCTTGAAAGAATATACGTAGAATTATTAACAAGGTTACGAGTCTGACAGAGCAAATAAACACTTCTTAGTGTTAATAGTTCCTTGACACGTTATATAGAAGAATAATTGCACTAAAAACAAACACCGCAATTGAGTGCGTTAGGAATATTTATGAGTGCTAAATCAGTAAACATGGAATTCAACACAGGATAATCCGACTCGGGTGGTGTAAATCAATAATAATCTCCATAACACGTGGTGTGAATTCCTTTCCATTAAGAAAACCAATAATATATTTTATCACCCAGAGTCAATCGGTTTGGTAGAATAACTGTTAATTAAATAGGAAGTGTCAATGTCTTACGAGTTACAACTCGTGATGTTGGATCCGAACTGGATTATAGCGGTTCTCGCGGTTTTAAATACCTTTATCAGTTATATCTTGTATCTATAGTATTGATGCCGCAAGTAGCCTTATACGGTACGCCTGCTAGAACACTCTTCCACATATTCAAGCCAACCATTAATTTATCAAATATATATATATATATATATATATATATATATAAAAATATATATAAAAAAAAATGAAAATTAATATTAAATTTAAATAAATATAAATAAAAATAAATATGGATACAAGTGGAAGTCAATATAATACACTCCGTAAGAAGTCGGAAGGGTTACAAATTATAATAAAAAAAACGGAAAAAAAAGGAATCACGATAAAATCAACTAAGCAAAACGTGACCATAGATAATTAAATATCCAAAATATATATGTATATGCGTATTTGAACTCTAACTTAACGCTTTAGTAATGACAAATAAGCTAAAAGTTCAAACACATATCAAAACCTACTGACATATTGTCTGTCCCGGTGTTTATTTATATTCGTAGTCAATGAAAAAAAAAAAAAAAAAAATAATAATAATATAAATAAATAAATAAAAAATAAAATAAAATAAAAGAGATTTTAAAGTCAGGAAGTCTAGAAGTGAAAATCTTATCTATGGAATAATCCTATATGAATCTTATACAGGGCTAATAATATATATAGAATTTGTATGGAAACCTTTTTCATATAGTTTGAATAAGGAATATTTAAATTTAACATAATTACAATTATGCAGTTTTCCAACATGAAACTAATATATTGTTCAATTTTGGTACTGTTTTTTTTCAGACATTCTTCTCATGTGGGTCGAGTATTAAAAAACAAAAAATTTATCCTAAAGTCGTATTTGTTACAGCAAGTAACGTAACTCTTAGCTGGCTGAGAGCAATCTCCTGCAAGTGACGACGTCATCATTGCCGTATCAGCATTTATTTGTTCCTTTTAACCTCAATAATCTGCTTACACAGGCTTCATCTGTGTGTCGTCTCTGCTTGCAAAACAGATTGACTGGAGAAAGGAATGCTTAGCCCGAACTTCTCATGGACAAGGCAGACGTTAGGTACAAGTGTCTATCGGTGTGCGCAATGCAACTTTAGCTAAGGAGTTGCAATCATTTTAAAATTAATAACAAAATAAGCAATAGAATTTCTATAACAACAAAATGAATTAATTTTTCTGAACCTCATAGACATTTAGAAGTATCAAGATATATATGTGAAATATTTACTTGCAACATTAGCCTATTACAATTCAAGTAAAACATTCATGGGAAAATGTCACATTTTTCTTTTTTTGAAAAACCCAAAGTTTATTTAGAAATTAGTTACATAGTGGGTTTTTTTCGTTGCATCTCCTACCTATTAATAATGTTTTAAAAGTTAACCTCAGAGGATGCGCACGAGAAAATTGAATATGAAACTTTTGTTAGGGCACATAGAATCATGATTAATCTTCTCTTTGACTCTTATGTTGCCTGGCAATCTTACAATTAGCTCCGTTTTCCACTTCTTTGTCTAGTAACTTACTAACCAGTAATATCGAATTTTCTTTGGGATTTGTATTGATATCTGTTTATTTGTTATAATTATGGATATTTTTACAGTCATCATAGACCTGGATAGGTTTCACTCATTGTTAATGCCATGGATAAAAAAAGTTTGTACAGCGGACTCTTTTGAATTCCAAAAATATCAGCGAATTCATGTGGGTTAAGTCTGGTCTAAATGGCTCTCTTCCCTCCCCTGTATTTGGATGTCGTCTGAATTTACTTTGCCCTTGTGACAAGTATAATTTCACTTGCAGGCTGATTAATGGAACCTGGTTACAGTATCCTGCAGTACGAGAATTTCACATCGGAAACTTCAAGAAATCGTTCGTCGCAGCGGACGACTACAGTCAAGTAACAACCGCCTACAAGTGTGAAAGGAATTTCATGGGACTTCTTCGACCGACACCGTATCTCGTCGTTAATCTCGTTTTAATGCGGAATGCTCCGGCGGCTGTCGGAATCGACTACGAATGGGACCATACTTCGGGGACAATACGACCCTAGGATATTCAAACTCTACTTTTGCTAGCGAAGGACTCGTGCTGGGATGATCTATTCATCACGAACGTAATCGTGTAGCTTAGGATGCAGAGAATAAGTATGAGCGCAATATAGAATGTTGGACCCGCCCAGGCAAATTTTCCCCTTGTTTTAACCCTGTGAAAATAGGCCGTTTCATTGGGCCATAGGTGGTTGTCTGGAACTGTGTAATGGACGAAAAGTTGTTCGAACGCTAGTTAAAATGTGAAGTAGTATAACCTCGGTCATGTATCCTATAAATATAAAGTATCATGTATCCTATATATAAATGATCATAAATAACAGAATCGAAATATATTTTTTTGCGTGTACGCACTAGGAATCTATATATAAATGATCATAAATAACAGAGTCGAAATATATCTTTGCGTGTACGCAATAGGAATCTCTTATATAAATGATCATAAATAACAGAATCTAAATATATCTTTGCGTGTACGCAATAGGAATCTATTTAAAGTGCACATATATTAATCATAATTATTATTGAATCCATATACATATGTATAAACAAATCAGGTAGCCTATAATCAATCTGTTACCTTTTATCTTACCAATATCTGCAGTTATAGAGTTAGTATATTGATTAATGTATCAGATATATAACATTTTGCATAAAAAAAATCAACGAATCAATCAGCATAAACATTAATAATTTTATCAATTCATATATGAAATTTTTTATCAGTTAAAATATGATTTTTATCATGTTAATCTTCATTCTATGCAATTATCAGAGTACATTAGTATTTTCTGTAGCATATGTATCTTAATGAGATGAAGTGAAAAACTGTATCATTATATATCCGTGATCACTATTATTTACCAATATCATTGTTTTATATTTTATTACTTGAATCAATTCATGTACACCATGAATTTTTTATTTACTTACTATATATATATCTTCACATAGTGTCTGTATAACACTCCTTATAAGTCAAATGCAAGTCAAGTTTGAGTAATATTCAGTAGCTGGTTTTGGTAGCTGACCGAGCTAATGTAAGTGTTTACATAATAAAATATGGAATGTTAGTCCATATATATAAAAGATTGCTTGCAGGAATGTGATCAGACTAGAGACGCTAAAGATGACGTATACAATAAGTATGTAGGCTAAGTTGACATGCCGTCATCTGTGGTCATCCATTTGTTTTGAAACAGTCCAAGCTCCCTGCTTGAGACAACTACCCCGACCTATGATTCAAACGGCCTACGTGATCTGTAGCGTGTCTCATTTGATTGTGTGTTCGTATGAAACTATGTCATTTGTATGTATGTTCATATGTTCGAACTACTGTCTGTTCCTTCATAACTTGTAACAGAGATGGTAGACGAGGAGAACAGAGTTAGCTATCGTCATTAGAAGACCTGTACCTCTTTACCTAAGCTTTTATCATGTAGAGGAATAGGATTAGCCATCATCATTGGCAGAAGTGATCAAGCTATCGTTATTAGAAGACTTGTACAATCATATCTGATCTTCACCATGTAAAACTTCAGAAGAATATATAATTTTTTATATTTAGTGTTTTCTACAAGAACCTCCTCACCATGAGTTTAAACACATCGTCGTCATAACCAACAAGATAATACCGACTTCGTAAATGAATCTACAAACCCCCAGACACTCCATTGAAGATGGAAGTGCAATACCAACCGACTTAGCGTAAGATTATCGCTAGTCTAACATTACCTCATAGGGCGCCTTATCATACAAGGCACAGCCCTTAATATATATATATATATATATATATATATATATATATATATATATATAATATATATATATATACATCATATATATATATGTGTGTGTGTGTGTGTGTGTGTTGGTTGTGTGTGTGTGTATGTGTGGTCACAGTCTTGCATCATCAGGAAGGGTCCTGATACATATCTTGGAAGAAATAAATCACAGCCGAGGTTGAAAATGATGATCTCATTTTAGAAAAGTTGCTAGGAGCCGAAGACCATATTCTGTAGCCATTTCCGCCAAGGAAATGAAGTATTTACCGAATACTTTACACTGGAGGCTTCATCGCCCACTGACCTATACAAAACATTCGTTGTCTCCGACGACATTAGTGATTTATATTTTCAACCGTACGATGTTTGTCGCTATGTCGTTGTAGCGATGCGCAAAATGCCCCTAATTATGGGACACACAAGTTTTTGAAGAAAATATTAAACGTTATTTAGATGTGTAGAAATGTTGAAATCGTTTGGTTAGGAAATGAAGGAAGGGTACATGTGAACCTTGGAATTTACTCTTCACGAGAAAAACCATATTTCTGCGGTCGATGTACCCCCCCCCCCCCCCATCCCCCTGAATTCAAGGATTCACCTACAAAAAAAGGGTCAAAGGATCATTAAATTAAAATTTTGTCTTGAAAAGTGACATCTCTGCAAACTGTAATGCATTGTACCAAATTTGAAATGGTTAGGTGTAGTCGTCTGGGAGAAAAATGACAACTAGAAACAAAGACAGAAGTAATGTCAGCAATCTATTTCAGTATGCAACAGATATTTCATAAATCTATACAACGCATGCATTGCGGTCTAAACTCTAGTCCTTCAGTGGATATCTTCATTAACGTCTGTCCGTGTACTGAACAATAAAAGGTTTCGATAAACTGTTTGATTAATGCATTTGTTTTCAGTACCATCTATAATCACATTGGAATTTCAGAAGTAATATTATAAATAAAATAAGAAGAAAACTCTTTTCGTTTCGTCCACAAAAGAGAAAATAGAAATGCGAAGAGCTTTTGAAATCCTCGTTTGCCTGAAGCGCTCCTTTGTCCCTGAAGGATCCCACGAAGGTTGGATTTGACACGAAAGTGTTGTTGCATCTCTCTCTCTCTCTCTCTCTCTCTCTCTCTCTCTCTCTCTCTCTCTCTCTCTTTATCCTTCTACCTATCCATCTCTTTGGTCTCCCCTAGGTTTCTGGCTATTGAGGAATATGTGCAATCTCTCTTTCCCCTAGCTTTGTCCAACTTTCTTTTTTGTCTCTCAGTCTATCTGATGACTATTCTCAAGTCTAGATATTGTGTAGAATATAAACCCGCCCCCTTCTCTCTCTCTCTCTCTCTCTCTCTCTCTCTCTCTCTCTCTCTCTCTCTCTCTCTCTCTCTCTCTCTCTCTCTCTCTCTCTCTCTCTGTAGAAATACACTAAAAAAAACATCACACGTCCCTATTCACAAGCTCATTATTATTTTCAACCTGATCTTTCAGAGAAACTGTCACGCGTAGGCAAAACATCGTTTCATTACTTATATTTTAATCTGTGAAAGAATAAGTTAAAAATAATGCAAGCGGGAAACGATTACGAATATAACTGGAATAAACAACAGCGAAATCACCTCTTACTGGGAAAACAAGGTTCTAGTAAAGGAATACAGGTGGTGTTCTTATTTCAAATAGGCATGGGTAGAACCGACATAAGTGTATCTTCGTTTTACCAGACCACTGAGCTGATTAACAGCTCTCCTACGGCTGGCCCGATGGATTAGATATTTTTACGTGGCTAGGAACCAATTGCTTACCTAGCAACGGGACCTACACCTTATTGTGGGATCCGAACCACATTATATCGAGAAATGAATTTCTATCACCAGAAATAAATTGCTCTGGTTCCGCGTTGGCCGAGCCGAGAATCGAATTTCGGACCGCCGGATTGGTAGCCGAGCGCGAAATCCATTCGTCCAACGAAAAACTAGAACCGACATAAAAAGGTCTCATAACTAGAATACGAAAAACGTCTTTCCACGACAATACTGAAGTGAACTTAGTCCCTAAAACATTCACAAAAGTGAGATGGATCATAATTGCATTTTTATAAAGGAGAATCCGTAAAATAGCTGAAAGCGAAAACAATTGAAAGTACTAGGCGAATAAAAGTTCCCAATAGTATAATAGAAATCATAATAATGTTAACTAATGCAACAAAATTTTTGTTCAACCCGACAAAGAAAGATAGAACGAAATCCTCGAATATCATTCAATTAAAATAGTAATAATACTAATATTGGAAACGATATGAAGAAATGTCTTTAACGTGACACAAACAGAAACATATGAATACGATATCCTTGAATAAAACGTTCAATTAAAAAGTAAGATTCAAAAACTCATTACTACTAACATGAACGAACATCTCAATAACTAATACATCAGATTCAAGTCTTTCACTGGACGAAAATAAACATGAATGCACTATTTACTATTGCAGCAATGAAGGCGCCGACTGAATCCCGGATTTTACATTTAAAGATATTCGCAAACTCTCGCGAACTTCCTAAAGAGCTACAGACGGAATTCCTCAAAGGGAGACAGGGAGAAAGATTCCCTCCTAAGAGAGAACTTCCACGTGGCAACAAAAAAGAGGCCGGTGCTTCAGAACTCTGATGAGCGAGAATTCAGAGATTAACACTGGAATTATAGATATTTTGGGACCTTGCAGTTTCCAATTTCAAAAGGACTCGCTTTTCATCGTGATTTGTCATTCCCTGGGGGACAACCCTGATGGTATTCTTATCCAGCTGTTCGTAAAAGGTGTATTAATCGTGTCTATGCAAATCTAGATTTTCTTAAAGTAAACCCCAAATATTAAAAAAAAAGGAAAAAAAAAAAAGGGGGGGGGGGGGGGGGGGGGGGGGGGGGGGGGGGGGGGGGCAGACTGACCGCAGGTATTTATTCCAAATTATTCAGTGGACTGGACTCGTGTCAGGGCGCGTCCAGACTGCACTGAAGCATGTCGTGATCACAGGTCGGACTCTTATCGCATACATTTTACAAAAAAAGTCGGGAACAAGTCAACGAGCATGAGTGGGGAACGAACCTTTGGCGAATCCTAGATAATTATATGAGGCACTGGTTTGGGCTATTAATAAGTCACTGATTTGCATTGTAACTTTCTTAGGTTTACAAACGCTTTATGATCTCAGTAAAATACTAAAAATGTCCTTAAAGTTTATATAAAGCTTTGTTAAATGTATTGTTAATCTTCGCAAATACATTTAAGATAGTATCTAAATATTTAATCAAACTTCTTTTCCGTTCACGAATGATGGTGGGCAGTATTCTGCACAAAAAAGTTCTTTTTTCTTTTAATATAAATTCGTGACCTATAAAAACAATATAAGTTATCCATAATTTCCTGAAAATCAGTTCATTACACTTAACGTGATCTTACTTACAGCAATACAAAGATAAACCAAATATATAATTATGGTCTCCATTGCACAGGTAACAAGATCAGATTAATCCAATCGTGTCATTTATAAAGAAAAATCAAATAAAATCCTCAAGATTACTTGATTATTTATCGTTCGGTAAATGTAATAATTTGATTAATCTTGACGCTTCCATTTTCGAATGATTTGTGATATCACCCACAAATTAAACCATGAGAAAACCAGCAATGTAATTTTCTAGTTGAAAGAAAACTTTTTATCATTACTGATCATTTAAAACATTCACAACATCATACAGGATTAATATTTAGTAATAATAATATTCGCACATTAATCATAAGTTATCAGTGATCCAGATAAAATTGAATTTCTGCTAAAAGAATAAACAATAAGAAGGGAGAGGTAAGAAAAAGATTCTTAACCTCGAAGAAAACTATCGGAATGATCCTACAATGACGGGAAAACGGAAGCACAGAAGGAAATCCAGAGGGTTTATATCTTTCAGCTCAGCAGAGCAGTGGCTGAAATGGTAACCTGTAGAATAGATCATAAAGAGTTGAGAGAGGGATTGGTAAAAGGCGAGTTACCTGGAGCGTCCGAAATCTAACGATGGTAATCAAGACAGGTTCAGATAAGGGCAATATAATGTAGGATAAAAGGGGAAATATTTGGTTTTAACCAAAGTATTATAAAGCAAAATGACTCCACATCAGTTACGTTTTCGTTAACGAATAACAGATGGCAATGGGCACAGTGATTAGGCCACTCTGCAAGAAACTTCTTCTGCATATGTCAGTTTCGTAGAAATTACTTTTCACGTGATCTTACTAACATCAATACATAGCCAAACTAATCAAAAACATAATCTCCTTTGCATAGATAACTAGAAACGGCTAATGAGACCGTATCACTTATCATTTACTGCAATTTCATTTATGCATTTCTCAGAGGGATACATGGAACTGCATATGCTTCTAAAATGAAGTTTATTAGTGTCCAACAGAACGAAAGAATTACATGATTCCATAGAATCTGCCTTGATATATTCCCTCCAGATCATCACAGTTCCTTGTTGGACGAGTGGGTTTCGTGCTCGACAACCGATCTCAGGGTCCGGGTTCGATTCTCCGCTCAGCCAACAAAGAAGCAGGGGAATTAATTTCTGGTGATAGAAATTCATTTTTCGATGTGATTCGGATCCCACAGTAAGCTGTAGGTTCCGTTGCTAAGTAACCAATTGGTTCCTAGCCACGAAAAAATATCTAATCCTTCGGGCCAGCCCTAGGAGAGCTGTTAATCAGCTCATGGTCTGGTAAACCTTAGATATACTTAACTTTATCCCCCAAGATCATGTATGAAGAGCAAAGAAAGTGGAGATAAAAACAAACAGAGAGGATGACGAACAAAAGAGTCTCCAGAGTTCGCCAGAGAGGATGAGCAAAACTTCCAAGATGAGAATCAAGATCCCTTGCGGCCATTGTCTTGCAAGAGACGTTGCTGGCTGGTGACAAGACGGGAAAGAATAATAACAAACTTATCAGACAAAATGACGACTGATAATAATCTCTCCTGCTGGAGTTCCTCTCATAAGGAGACATGATCACCCCATCTCTCATGTAACTGTCAATTCACTTTCTAGTAGTTGTTACATTGCCCAAACATTCAAGAGATTAACCTGAAACTTCATTTTAGTGTACAGTAAAATAAAACTATTGTGCCGGCTTTGTCTGTCCGTCCGCCCTCAGATCTTAAAAACTACTGAGGCTAGAGGGCTGCAAATTGGTATGTTGATCATCGACCCTCCAGTCATCAAACACACCAAATTGCAGCCCTCTAGCCCCCGTTGGGTTTATATTATATTATTCAGGTCTAACTTTAGCCATAATCGCGCGTCTCGCAACGATGTAGGACAGGCCACCACCGGGCCGTGGTTAAAGTTTCATACAGCATCATACCGAGACCACCAAATGATACGATGCACAGAAAACTTGATTGCACTGTTTATGATTACTCTCCGTTCGCTTCATGCACTACTACAGCGTTATCCATCTGACACCTAACACTCATCTAAATTCAAATCTAATGTTATGAAATTCAAGTTATTGTAATAAAATTCTATTCACTGCTATAAAATTCCATCATGTTATAAAATTCGATTTAATGTTACAAGTTTTCTGTAACATAAAATCAAGGTTGCAGTTTTCTTATTGGTTCCCTTACTGCTGCCAAAGACTTGATTGACATTTATTTTGTTTAATAAAACGAGAATTTATTATCATTAATACTCCAATAATGATATTCTCGGTGATTCTGAAGTACTTGAAATAGCACGGAATCTTTAAAAAAAACTAAGATTCCAAAACATATTTGGTATGCAAGCTGATATAATTTTCAT
>NC_061103.1:25362976-25365476 GCF_015104395.2 Macrobrachium nipponense | reverse complement strand
CTTCTGCTTATTGAAATATAAAAGATGGAGAAGGCTGACTAGAAATAGCGACCCCATAAAGAAATGGGAAAAGCTGAAGGCAAAGAAGAAGAAGAAGAAGAAGAAGAAGAAGAAGATTTCTGCTTATTGAAATGCATAACAAGACAGTGTTTATATAATGTTAAATTAAAGAATGTTTAGACCTTCTGGAGAAAACACAACTTGAAGTGTCTTCCAAGGGATTATGAACTCTCTCAATTTGATTTTTCGACCATGTTTCAGTTATTGAAACTCTTTAAATGTAAAAAAAAAAAAATAATAACTCCATCTTTAAATATAAAAATAAACTGGTCACCTACGGAACGGGTGTTACAAAAAGGCTATACCTCTGAATGTCTCAGCTATTTGTAAATGATTCTCGTTCGTCTCTTCTTTAAAAAAAGCATGATCCCTTAGTTTTATTATCTCTGTTAATTACTGCATGTTATCGTCCGTGTGTGTGTATCTGATATCCATGCCGATTTTGTTTATTATCTTTTTAATAAAAAAATAAAGGATATAGTACTGCATCAAGGGGCGGGCTATGTAAAATACATTACTCTTCAGTAGTACGTGACTAAATGACAGTTGTAATCATGACTTCTACTCCATTCTGCCTATTGCCATAAATACCGGGTGTCCATAAAGTCCCAGTACCATTACAAGTATTTACTGCTCAAATGCCATATAACATAGAGCAATGCAGTTTTTTTGTAGAATGTTTTACATTTCCTCAAGTTTACATTTAGAGCATTTCATTCTACCAAAAACGGCATAACTCTGTGTTATATGGTTTCTGAGCAATAAATACTTGTAATGGTACTGGAACTTTATGGACACCCTGAATGTGTGTCAGCTGTTACCCTTCCTCTTATCTCTCTCTGCATCCCCCGGCCTTGCTCCAACCCGCCCGCCCACCGCCCCCCTCCCCCGTTTCATTTTTTTTACCAGCTGTCAATTCCCAAACCCAACCTCTTTGCGTGTTCCAAAAACGAAAGCCCCTATCTCTTGGCTTCAAAATTCTGTGTCCGGTGTTTCTAGAATATAGATGAAAATTCTTTCCTCTAAGCACGAACGACACGCGGAGAAAAAACTCTCCCCCATATCTACAATTCTGCTGCTTCAAGCCTCTTTCATTTTACCTTATGAACCGTTTGAGTTCGTCATCCCCGCAAGAAAAGTAGTGGAAACGAAAGACCTGAATAGAAATTCCAAGGAATGCCTTAACTTTTACTCATTTAATCAAGATGCCGGAGACAATTTACAATACAATAACATTGCTCACTTTCACAAAGGTCTGTCATATATCAATTTGGAATACAATAGTATAACAGTTTGAGCTGACGTATTTCATATTATAAAATTTATGCACAATATTCTTAATAATTATTGAAAAAGTAATAAACTTCAACTAGTGAAATTTATTAGCAATATAAAATTTCCTTTCAATATGACGTTTGTCAAATAAAAATTCTTTCGGATCCACCAGTGCGACAGAGAATCTTTTATGATTATTTTTCTCTGCAGTTCCTCTTACACGATAACATAATAATGGCCATGAAGATATAGCCATTCATTTATGCCTATAAATAATTCAGCCTAAGTCACTAAACACTCAATTCATGCAAACGAAATTTATAAAGACTGGGAAACTATAAAACGTTATTTTAAATGAAAGAGATTCCGAAATAGCGTACCGAGAATTCTTTATTTATTTTTTTTTTAAACCGACGGCAGAGAATAAACCTTTGAATTTCACAAACGCCATTTTAAATTAAAGATCTTGGGAAACAAGAGTACCGTAATTTTTTTTTTTTTTTTCTGTAAAAGAAAACTATTGTGATGGCTATTTGTTTGTCCGTCCGCCCTCAGATCTTAAAAAAACTGGTGAGGCTAGAGGGCTGCAAATTGGGATGTTGATCATCCACCCTCCAATCATCAAACACACTAAATTGCAGCCCTCTGGCTTCATTAAAAGTTTCACGGACCGCGGATGAGAGTTTCATACAGCATTATAAGCTGATAAAAAAAATCTACAGAGCATTATTGACTTGTTTCTCTTTTGAAACCGAGGTCAAAGGATACACTATCAAGAGTACTTCTGACTTTCAAGATCATGACATCGACACAGTATTGGAGGATTACGTTTTCGACCCGCTACTTATGCCTTATGCATTCCCCATCTGTTGCACCATCTCGTTTGATGTAGGTTGCCAAAGAACGATGTGTTTCATCAGTATTTCGTAAACATCATAAGCATAGATAAACCCATTTCTTGTTCCTTCTCACTTGATGGAGGTTGCTAAAGAAGGTATTTTAAAACTTTGTAGATATTACAGACATTACATACCCGGGAATTTCTGCTGGTCCAGGCTAAGAAACTTTTCAAATTGTGAGTTACTTAACATAAGTTAAACATCCAGAGGATATTATAAAAAGTCTAAAACTTCTCTTAGAGGATATCAGAAACATATTTAAAACT
>NC_061103.1:25335476-25355476 GCF_015104395.2 Macrobrachium nipponense | reverse complement strand
TAATCTTCCTTTAATCCTCTTAAGCGTTGGTTGAATGAAATCTTGTAAATGACATCTGAATCCCGAGACAGCAGTCTCTGAAATATAGTATTTTTCGCTCTATATTTTGGGCGTTTTATGGGCTCCCTTTATTAGATGGAATTCTGTTGTAGCAGACCATTTTTACCAGTCATACATACACACACACACACACACACACACACACATATATATATATATATATATATATATATATATATATATAAATATATATATATATATAATAATATATATATATATATATATATATATATATATATATATATATATATATATATATATATATATATTATATATATATAGTATATGCTTAAAAAATCACAGTGGATGCACGTTACTTCATTAAATAAGCGAATAACCCAGGTATTCGCTAATATATATATATATATATATAGTATATATATATATATATATATATATATATATATATACATATATATATAATATATATATATATATATATATATATATACTATAATGAGCATTATGTCTGTCCGTCCGTCTGTCATTGGTCATCACGGCCCAAATTGGCTGGTCCGATGGGCATGAAAACTTGGCAGGGTTATAGTGGGGACCCCTAAGATGGTTTATAATATGGTTTCAACATAATCCCTTCCACCCTTTCCCCTAATTTGCTAATATATATATATACTTCGGTTGTGCTGAGAGGATAGGGAGACCTAGTAAATTCTGCATAAACGGAGTGAAATAGGAGGGAGGCGAAACGATTTGATATATAAAAAGAGAGAAAGTGCGTGAAATAGAGGTGATCACATTACGGGCGTAAGGAAGTTAGAGAAGTTACTGATTAAGCTTTTTCGTGGAGTATGAAACAAGTAGTGACGTGGAAATTTTCTGGCCGGATAATCTTCCTTAATTTTAGTTTAGCAGCCTATGGTTTAATGGGGCAGTGGCTACTCCTTTTTTTATTTTCGATAGCCAACGGATTTTTGTTGAAAAAGGGAGAAAGAAAGAATACATATACATACATACATACGTACTTACAGCATACATTATAAATTATATTTATTATATATATATAAATATATATATATATATATATATATATATATATATATATATATATATATAGTATATATATATATATATATATATATATATATATATGAATGATAAGCAATTCTAAAAATGACAATGCCGTGTCAGCTTCTCAAATTCTCATATATATATATATATATATATATATATATATATATATATATATATATATATATATATATATATATATATATATGTATAATATATATATATATATATATATATATATATATATATAAATATATATATATATATATATTATATATATATATATATATATATATATATATATATATATTTATATATATATATATATATATATATATATATATATTTTATATATATATATACATATATATATATATATATATATATATATATATAGAATGATAAGCAATTCTAAAAAATGACAATGCCGTGTCAATTAAAAGCTTCTCATATATATAATATATATATGATATATATATATATATATATATATACTATATATATTTATATATACTATGATATATATAAAATATATTGTATTGTGTGTATGTATGTATTGCGTGTGTGGGTGTGTGCGAAAGTATGCAGGTGTGTGTGTCTGCGTGGGTATTAATAACAGACCTAATTTAAATGTGACGGATACAAATAAATACGAGATCCCTTGAGGCCCTTCTATTGTCCAGTTTAAGCCAAAATATTACGTAGATTTGCCTTTCAGTTTTACAAACTTTACCCTTTTCATTACTGTCGAAGCACCAATCGTTATGCCAACAGCCCTTTAAAGTTGTTCCATGCAAGCATGATCGATCAGTCACGCAAAACGCGCTTCTGCATATGCATGAGAAAGCATGACAAGCAAGAGGAAGCAGAGAGATCTTGTTTGCTCGCCTGCTTTCTCACGTTACCTTACCTTAAGCCTTTATGGTCGGCAAGGTCGACTCTCCATTTTGCCATGACAAATTATACTGCCTGCAAGCAAGCGGTGAGTTCCTTGTTCCCGGTACATCACGGGAAATTAGTCGGGTGGAGATTATGTTTTCAGGCGAGTCTGTTTGCATGCTTGTGTTTTGTTAATCTCATTACCTATTGTACTAAAGATATCTTTAAATTTCGGGTTCAGATGAGCCAAGAACTTGCTGTGAATCCAAGATGTTATTTTTGGTATGGGTGAATTTTGGGGCCTTCTAAGTTGGCATCATCGGTAATATGATGCCTCATTAAAGGCAATAATGATAATAACAGTGGAATAAGCCAGGATATTAACGGTAATGACAGACATCTATTATTCATAAGTCGTTTGGGATAATCTGAGACGGCAAAACTATTTGCTCGTATCTTATGTCGTGTTCTTGAGCTCGTAAGAGACACCTCTCTCTCTCTCTCTCTTAACATTAGGCGTTACTCTATCCCCTACGAGCAAATATCCAAAGATATATTTCCCATCAGTTCACAGGAGTTCGTGACTGATAACACGACACAACTTCGAGGAAGACACGATTGACCGGGCTTTCGGAAGGGCGTCAAATTCTACACCGTTAGATACGCGATGCAAATTCGGCTGCTCGGTTGAAGGTTTGAGAATATTCTGAAAACGGGTAAATGCTGCGCTTAAAATGATATCTGCAGATGATGCCAGCAAGCAAACGGTATTCTAATCTAGTGGGCTGTGGAAGATGCTGCGAAATTAGCCCCTCAAAAGTCCAAGCGAAGATCCATGCAATACTTATCTGAAACAATTCAAGTTGTGCTTTCTGTTCTTTCTCTTCTTCCTATTGTCTCCTGTTATCTTTTATCATTTCTTTCAAATGAACGCCACATTCTCTAGATAAACTGGGTTTATCTTTTGCATAATAATAAAATAATAATAATAATAATAAAAGGAATAATAATAATAATATAATAATAATAATATGAAGGTAGGAGACCCTCTCTCAAACATGTTTTGTTAAATTATGATGGCAGCATCAGTGGAATTGATTTTATATATGGTCTTTTCAATTCTTCTTATTATTTCTTCTTCGTCACGTCAGGGCTGATATTTGCTAATAGCTGGCCGATGTTCATATCTCGGGTGAAAGAAATGTTTTCTAAAAATAATAATTTCTCATTAGATATGGATACCAAAAGTGGTTAACAAATCTTAGTCTAAGGGTGTAACGGAATTCCAACGTTTCCAACCGTATCATCGGTTCATTTTCAAGGAAAGGTGAGCTTGAACTGATTGAAATGGGGTCGTTCGGCGGTATTTATTGTGTCCCAGGTGCTCTGTCTGATGGGCGCTGCATGTTTTTCATTGGCTGAACAGAGGATTAAGTCCCTGAGTCAAGCCGTCTTGCAGAGGTGGAAGCTCGCACTGCTCTTCTCGTGCGGACGCTGGAGACTTGGGGGAGCGTAGTATTTGTGGGAAAGGTCATTGCCGATTGACGGGGCACCTGATTGGCCCGTTCGATCGGCTCTATGGTGCTGGGCGGGCGGCGCCCTTCGTGCCACCGTCGGGAGGAGTGAAGTCTCTTGGGTGGTGTTGAGGCTGGTCTCTCCTTCCCGATGTGTAGGGCCTCCAAGAGGCGGAGGCGACGGTGGTCTGCTGCCTTATCGATAATTCTGATATTAGGAATAATGTCATTCCTAATTATCCTGGTATTGTGGACGTTTTTGGCATGATTATGGATGGCGCCTTCCTGAGCGTGGCAGGATATCCTCTTCGAAATCGCATAGTCGTCATACCAATGTAAGCGCCGGGGCATTCCCGGACAGGGCATTTGTACTGGTAGACAACGTTAGTTTTCTTTAGAGGGTCCTGCAACACGGGGCTGGATTGTTTTTCATAATCAGGCCACTGGTCTTCTTGCTCTTGTAGTAAATTATTAGTTTCACTTTTTTCGCAGGGTCCGTGGGGAGACGTTCCTTTCTATGATGGTACGAAGGGCTCGCTCGTCCTCTTTGTATTTCTTATGAAATACTCCCTTGTAAAAGAGAGTGACGTCTTCAAGGGCGGTGGGACGAGGCTCCTGCTGATACCACTTATCGATGTTTCTGCGAATGCATTTAGTGATGTCCCGGTTGGAATACCCGTTGTTTAATTAAAACTTGGGCAACACGTTTTCTAATTCAGTGTGCGTGTCCTTCCACGAAGAGCAGTGTGAGAGAGCTCTCCTGATGAAGGCGCTGATCGCAGTGCGCTTGTATCTCTCTGGACACTCGCTCTCGCCGTTCAGGCACATGCCCAGGTTCGTCGTATACACCTGTGTTACGAAGAGGAGCGCTTCAGACCCAGGTGTAATACGAACCACGAACCTGGGCATGTGCCTGAACGGCGAGAGCGAGTGTCCAGAGAGATACAAGCGCACTGCGATCAGCGCCTTCATCAGGAGAGCTCTCTCACACTGCTCTTCGTGGAAGGACACGCACACTGAATTAGAACGTGTTGCCCAAGTTTTAATTAACAACGGGTATTCCAACCGGGACATCACTAAATGCATTCGCAGAAACATCGATAAGTGGTATCAGCAGGAGCCTCGTCCCACCGCCCTTGAAGACGTCACTCTCTTTTACAAGGGAGTATTTCATAAGAAATACAAAGAGGACGAGCGAGCCCTTCGTACCATCATAGAAAGGAACGTCTCCCCCACGGACCCTGCGAAAAAAGTGAAACTAATAATTTACTACAAGAGCAAGAAGACCAGTGGCCTGATTATGAAAAACAATCCAGCCCCCGTGTTGCAGGACCCTCTAAAGAAAACTAACGTTGTCTACCAGTACAAATGCCCTGTCCGGGAATGCCCCGGCGCTTACATTGGTATGACGACTATGCGATTTTCGAAGAGGATATCCTGCCACGCTCAGGAAGGCGCCATCCATAATCATGCCAAAAACGTCCACAATACCAGGATAATTAGGAATGACATTATTCCTAATATCAGAATTATCGATAAGGCAGCAGACCACCGTCGCCTCCGCCTCTTGGAGGCCCTACACATCGGGAAGGAGAGACCCAGCCTCAACACCACCCAAGAGACTTCACTCCTCCCGACGGTGGCACGAAGGGCGCCGCCCGCCAGCACCATAGAGCCGATCGAACGGGCCAATCAGGTGCCCCCGTCTATCGGCAATGACCTTCCCAATACTACGCTCCCAGTCTCCAGCGTCCGCACGAGAAGAGCAGTGCGAGCTTCCACCTCTGCAAGACGGCTTGACTCAGGGACTTAATCCTCTGTTCAGCCAATGAAAATGCAGCGCCCATCAGACAGAGCACCTGGGACACAATAAATACCGCCGAACGACCCCATTTCATCACAGTTGCTGCTCGGCCTCCGTAGCAGTAACATCTCTTCTGAGACCTTCTCTGGCGAACGTGAGCGACAGCGAGCGATAGCGCCATCCCAGTCGACGATAGCGGCGAGATTTCCAGCGATTTTCGGCGGAACTTTCGGCGATTGACGACGACACCGAGAATTATACTTCTGAGAGAGCTCTCTCACATTTTATAAGGAAAATTCATATGACATCTTTCTCTCTCAAATAATTTTCCATTACTAACAGTCTCTCCTGCCTAAAATTCGGTAGCCGTTGGGGTCTGAAAACTCCGATTGAAGCAGGGTCAAAGGGACAAAAACTTTCTACTCTCGCAATCCTTATTTGCAAGTAGCACAGGAACGATAGGCTGGTGTCTCCCATAAACCAGGTTTAGGCCCTTCAGGCAAAAAATAAAAAATATAACAACACACACATACATTCTCTCTCTCTCTCTCTCTCTCTCTCTCTCTCTCGTCTCTCCTCTCTCCTCTCTCATCTCCCCCATCACCAGATTAGACGAAGACGAATGCAGCCAATGGACCAAGTAACCCAGCCCACACCCACCACTGCAGAAGCACCTGAGAACCGAAACGGACAACGTCTTCTTCTTCCTCTTTTTCAGATGCCCCCTGAAGCAGTTAGACCTCGCCTAGACTCCTCCACCTCCGAAGAAGAATCCACCACAGCCACTCAAGAGGACAAGGAAAACCCCCTGCCATGGAACCCACAGATGATGGATTCCAGCTTGTCACCAGGGAACAAACGCAAAACAAGGAACCAACCAGCAGCACCTTCACCCTCACATTGGAAAATACTTGATAACTCCTCCAACAGGAACCAGTGCATATGAATTCGTTAAGGACCTCGAAAAGAAGGGTAAGTTGTTCAAGGTAGACCCACCACCAGGGGAGAACTGTTTGCAATACCCTCAGACCTGAATACAAATGAATATATGAAAATAATCCTGCCAGCTTTAAATTCCTCAATCCTGACGACAAACCCTGCAGATTTATATTATGCCATTACCCTCTGCAATTTGAAACCAAGGTTATTCTGGAAAATCCCAGGGTAATCAAAGCAGAGAGATGCCATACAAAAGGACCCAACCCCCAGCCAACCCGCAAAGTCCTAGTAGAATGGAAAGGAACTCAGCCTAAGTCACTGAACCTTGGCATGTGGGGCTCCTTCCCCACCATGGACTTCACACCAGAACCTCTGAGGTGCTTAACTGTCAGAGGTACGGACACCATAGCAGCGCCTGCACCGCCAAAGCCATTTGTGGTGTATGTAGTGGGAGACATCAACAAAACTCTGCACAGACAAATTTAAGAATGGACAAGAAACAAATGCCAGATGCCCCGCATGCAAGGGGAACCACCATGCGTGGAACAGAAAATGCCCGATAAGGCTACAGAAGATAGACACTCTTAAAGGAATCACACCTCGGAGCCTCCCTGGACACACACACACAGACAGACCACAACACACAAACAGCAAGCTCCCACCACCCAGCAGGGATCAAAGTCCTTTGCTGCTGCAGTTAGGGGGTCGCAACAAGCCCCCAAAAACACACAGACACACCCCCAGCATAAGACACAGTCCTATGCTGCTGCAGCTGGAGGGCCTAGACCCAACAGGACTCAAGTCAGCCTCAAACTCAGAAAAAGGAACACAAAACACTCCCAAACCACACCCAGACCAACACACACCAACGAAACAAATAACAAACACTAGAAGGAAAAATCAGCTTCTCAGAATTGGCCAAGCCGACCAATACACATACCATCCTAACCTCTCCTGTTCCCGAAACCCGACAAATCCTCCTCACTCCACAAATCCTAAAACTAGCTCCACTGTTCCTGGCTCCCCAAAAGCCATATAACCCAGTCTCCCCTCCTCCTACCCACCCCACAAAGCAACAGGTTTGAAGTTCGCCCAGAACTAAAACAAGACAAATATATCGCACAGACTCAAGACCTCACAAATCTACTGGTGCAAATGCTATTCAAGTTTGCAGAACTAACAGGATCAAACTTCTCAGAGGAAATAGCCAAAGAAGATCGTTGACAAGTGCATAAGGACGTCCAGAGGACTCTTTGCATCACCATGCCTACACTAATAAACAACAACAGTGCAAATGGCACTACAAATACACCCGGTGTCAGTTTCATTCAGGTCCAAGTAATAGTACCAGGTACATCTCCAGTGCCAGGGCCAACCTCAGAGTTGGTAGTCAAGGCACATCAAGTGCAAATGACGAACTAGGAAACAACAACAATACAAATGACTGCAGAGACACAGACACAATAAAAGTCCTCCAGTGGAACATACTAAGTGCAAACAATAAATACGCATTCCTGCAAGCACACACACAAACAAATAACTACGACATCATAATGTTACAAGAAACACTTGTAAGGGAAAATGCCAAATTTTCATTTAAAGGGTACAAAGTGTACAAAACACCATACACAGACTACTAAAAGAGGACTAATCACCCTAGTTAAAAACACAATCCCCTCAAAGAAGGTAGACAACATCCCTTGCGGAGATGATGTAGAATCACTCAGCGTAAAACTCACACTTGCAAACACAACACTGACGATACACAACATATACAGGGCTCGGGACAACACATTCGAAGGGGAAGCACTCTTCAGTGCAGCGACACAGGAAAACACACTAATTGGAGGAGACTTCAATGCACATCACCCAAGCCTGAACTCTACACAACAAACAAACACAACTGGAAGACATCTACACCAGTTATCATGTGAATTCCCAGAGGTGTGCCTATTAAACAGTGGAGAGCCAACTCACCTAAAAGGAGGAAGACTAGATCTTACCTTCACAAACTCCGCCCTAAAGGAGCAAGCAACATGGAAGCTGCACGAGACCCTCACAAGTGACCACATAGCCATTGACATTGGCCTACGGCTCAAAAAGCTGCCCCCCATACCACCGCCACCAGAAAGATGGAACCCAACCCCAAGTTTGCAAACTGGGCTACATTTGAAGCCATAATGACGAGATGGGCGAGGAACTACCTTGAAAACCCTGCAAACGATATAGAACTCTTCTATGAAGAGTTCATCAGCAAACTCAGAGAGGCAGCAAACATGTCCATGCCAAAGATCAAACGATCCAAGATCGATCACAAAGATGCATGGTTACTACTGTGAAAGGGTCAAAGAACTCAATGCCAGAGTAAACAGAGTGCGGAAACTCTTCAGACGGGAACCATCTGATGAGATGCACAGACTTCTCAGAGAGGTAATAGCCCATGCAACTGAAGAGACAAAAGAAATTAAACAACAGGCATGGTATGATTGGTGTGCAAACATCAGCAGACAAACTCCAGTAACCCAGATCTGGAGATTCCTTGCAAAAATTGCAGGGAAAGGGAAAGGAAGAACAGCGCAAAGCATCCACCCCAACCCACAAGAAGAAGCTGACAATATAGCCAGAAACTTTGCAGAAAGGAAACAAAATCCCACAACCTTCCCCAAATAACACGGGAAAAATAAATGAAATTTCCCCAGCAAGATGGAGGGAAATCAATACTGCCTGCAACACACCTGATGACACAGACACACCCTTCACTATGGAAGAACTAAACAGTGCACTCAGCAAGGGGAAAAGAGACAGCCCCTGGAGCAGATGCAATCACTTACAGCATGCTGAGACACATGGGAGACCCTGCCAAACAGGTATATCTACTCCTGGTAAACAGGACATATGCAGAGCACACCAGGCCAAAGAAATGGCAACAGCAAGACACACAACCAATACCTAAGCCAAAAGAGGAAGGCGCATATAGGCCGATATCCCTCATCAGCTGCACTGAAAAGGTTGCAGAAAGAATGGTTCTGAACAGACTACTATGGAAAGCAGGGCCCCTACATCATAGGCTCTATGCCTATAGGGAAGGAGTAGGCACCCATGAGTGCCTTACAGATGTGCTAAGTGCCATAAATGGCAGAAAATCCATAGTGGTCTTCTTAGATCTAGAAAAGGCATATGAATTAGCCAATGCAGCAACCATCCTCTCCTCCCTAGTCAGAAAGAGGATCAAGGGCAACCTGCTTACATGGACAAAAGGATACATGCAAGACAGAGAAGCAAGAGTAGTGTTCCAAGGCAGAATGTCAGAATACTACTCTCTTGAAAACGGCACTCCACAGGGGGGCATTCTAAGCCCCTTCTTATTCAATGTCCTTATGGAAAATGTAGCCTGTCTCGAGCTACCACAAGGAGTAGAGGTCTTCATATATGCTGACGATGTTTGCATCGTCAGCTCCGGCCCTCAAAGACAGCTCCAAAAGATGCAAGAAGCCTTGCAAAAACTTGAGGACAAGTGCACACAACTGGGACTCAAAATCAACAGAAATAAGACAAAAGCCATGGCAATAAAACATGATCAAAATCCACCCAACCTTCTACTGAAAGGAGACGTCATAGACTGGGTGGATAGCTACACATATCTGGGAGTCTGCATTGCAGATTCACTATCTCCTGAGAAGCAAATACAGCTCCTCCAAGCCAAAACAAAAATAGGGCTTAATGCCCTAAAGAAAATCACATCATTGCAAGAAGGTGCGACATACCATCTGCTCAGGAGGTTCTACATACAAACCATCAGAGCACAAGTAGAATACGCAGCACCAGTCCTGACAAATACTCAGAAAGGATCAACAGCAGAGGCTGGAAGTCATCCAAAACAACGCAATGAGACTTATACTTGGAGCCCCAATGTGGACAAGAATTTGTCTCTTGAGGGCAGAGACACAACTGTCAGTCTCTCAAGCACAGGATAGGCCAAAGAAATATTGCCATTCTGTGCAAAACCATCAGAAACGACAGAAATGGACCACACAAAAACAAAATGCAAGCGTGTATAAACTTGCACGAAGAACTAGACCCGCCAAAAACCTATGCGGGCAGTATACTCCAGACACTGAGAGAACTGGGTATGCAGGACACAGTGAAACACATAACAAAGGATGTCCCACCTGAGGGATACCAAAAACCACCTCCCTGGGTCGAAGACCCAATCCGGTATAACTTCACAATACTACCGGCAAACAAAGCACTGTGCACAGCAGCACAAATGAAAACTGCAGCAGAAGAAGCAATCGGGAACACAGCACTGAAAACATATATTACACTGATGGCTCAGTTGACACAGAAGCTCCAGCAACTGCAGCAGCAGTGGCTGCCCAAGACTTCAAAGGAAGCTGGAGGCTATCCAACAATGCCTCCATACTACAAGCAGAACTAATGGCAATCTTAAAAGCCTTAGAAAATTCCAATTTAAAAGAAGGACACACAACAGTGCATATTGACTCCAAAGGAGCAATACTCGCTATCAAAGCGACAAATCCAAAAGAAGAAATTGTGACACTGATAAAAGCCATAAAATCATTGGCCATTTCACATCAAGCTGCTGGCAGAAGAGTCACACTAAACTGGATACCCAGCCATGTGGGAATCCAGGGAAATGATGAAGCTGACTTCCTTGCCAAAAGTGCCCTCAGCTGCAGTACAGTAAGCATAAAAGTGCAACCATCCATAACACACCTAAAGGAAATGGCAAAAAGCTATGCCAAACTCCAAGAAGAGAGTGAAGTACGACGTCACTACCTACAAGAGTCAAGGACGTCCAAGTGGTATGTGGATGTCACAAATCTAACGCCGCATGACATCACAAAACAAACCACTAGAAAACTCTCAGTCATCACACACAGATTAAGGCTAGGATACCTCTGCACCTGGCAAATGATAGGAAATGAGGGCAGGTTATGTCAGTACTGTGACCGAGAGGCAATCCAGCCCTCGAACACTACCTACTAGACTGCCCAGAGACACAATCTTACAGATCAAACCTAACTGAAATAGAGCTTGACACCGGCACAGATCACCAGACACATCTTAATAACATAGGACATATTGTAATCTCTAAGAATGTCTCACCCACCTCCCAGTAAAAGGATGAATCACACGGCATTTCTCCATAGACACATGGGAATCCTAGTGTCTTGTAAACAAAAAACAATGAAAGCCACACAAAGCACAAACCCTCTACTTCACTGGTTGCAATGGGAGTCATAAACATCCTTGGGAGCATATGTATAAGTGTGAGTATGGCATGAACATGTATATATACTAATAAATACTTGCTTAATGTTTGGTTTAGTTTGATATATATTGCAATATTTTCAGATGCTACACACATGATATATATTGCGCCTAAAATGTTTATAGGTAATTGCGTCCTAAAATGTTTTATAGGTAACCGCCTTCTTTCCCTCACAAACTAAAACTCGCTTCCTTCTTCCTACTCAGCACTCTTCAGCTAGGCTGAGTCTCACTGCTATAAACTTTCTCTCCTACTGATGGGTACCGTAAGGTTCAAAGGGGTTGCAATCCTGCCTGTCACCCTATTTCCTTTCCAAAACTAACCGCCAAAGCACTGTTTTTTGTATCTTTACAGATATTCCAGTTACGGGCTGCTCTAGGAGCAAGAGCCCGTGCCAGCACAAGGCTGGCTTAATCTCCAACAACAACAACCATTTCAATCAGTTCAAGCTCACCTTTCCTTGAAAATGAACCGATGATACGGTTGGAAACGTTGGAATTCCGTTACACCCTTAGACTAAGATTTGTTAACCACTTTTGTTATCATATCAATAAATTATTATTTTTAGAAAACATTTCTTTCACCGAGATATGAACATCGGCCAGCTATTAGCAAATATCAGCCCTGACGAGAAGAGAATAATAAGAAGAATTGAAAAGACCATATATAAAATCAATTCCACTGATGCTGCCATCATCTTTAACAAAATAATAATAATAATAATTGAAAAAGAAACCACAAAATAACTGTGTATAACTTGTTTACCTATAAGTATTTACATTTTTATTAAACACTTATAAGTAAACAAGTTATACACAGTGATTCTGTTGGTTCCTTTTTCAATCTTCAGAAGAACTGAAAGAAGTTTTTGTTTGGTTGATAATAATAATAATAATAATATTAATAATAATAACAACAACAACAACAACAACAACAACAATAATAATAATAATAATAATAATAATAATAATAATAATAATAATAATAATAATAATATTGAGGTAAACGAGAAATAACTGAGCTGAATAAACGAATACTGAAAAAAAGAAACATTTATTCATGCTTTACCAACAAGCTCGCTAAATATTGACACTCGAAATGAACTAAAAGGTTTGAGATTAATATATTTGCCTGCATTATAACGATGCAGCACCAATTTTAAATGACTTTTCCCGTGAAATGTAAAAGGTTATAAACGGAATGTTATGAAAATTATTATTCTGTTTGAAGAGAGACAATCCTGGCAACACTAAAATCGAATAAACACTGGTCACTCAGGTATGGTAAATAATCTTTCGTTTGCTATATATGTAAATATCTAAGTTATATTAGTTTATGCACTAACCACAAAAAAGTGAAATTCCATCGTTGTAAATAGTGGAATCAATACTTTTTTTTAGAATGTGAAAGGGGAAGTGTTGAGTTTCATCGCCCAACAGAATTCTATACAGTATAGTGTCATTTTCTAAGTGTTGGAACCCAAAACACTTGTTTTGGATAAGCAGAAAAAACTCATTATAGCTTCGGGAAACAATGTACACCCTTGAAAATCCCAAAGAAGATGGGAAAGAAAGAGAATTAAATAGGGAGAGACAATACTGAAGAAAAATATACCGGACTAAGTTATGATTATATCCTGTAAGGACAAATGTATAGAGGAAAGTGGAAAATACCTGTTTAAAAGGCATTCATGATAGGATATATTATGACGTATAAGAAAAGTCGAGCGATTTGAAAAAATGGAAAAAAGAAATTAGAAGGAAATATTAAGGGAAAACATGAAAGCAATAATAATAATAATAATAATAATAATAATAATAATAATAATAATAATAATAATCTCCAAGTTGAGACACACCTACCTTTAAGGCTAGTAAATCCCACAGAATAATAAATACATAGTAAATAAATATAGACAAACAAACACGTATAACAAATACATAAGCAGCAAGAGTAGTGCTTCAGTGCTACTTTTTAAACACTATCACAATGTTATTCTAGAAGAGCTTGTCAACAAAGGTGTCAGGGGAATTTTTACTGTGGTGGATTAGGAGTTACTTAACTGATAGAAGAACGAAAGTTTGGTTCCAAGGAAATGAGTCCGAGGAAATGTTGATGGAGTTAGGTATTCCTCAAGGTGGTGCTCTTAGTTCTACCCTTTTTAATGTTTTGACGGATAAAATTGCGAGGCATAATTCTCCTGCTGGTACTGAGATTATTGTTTATGCTGATGATATTTTGATACAGTGTGTTAGTGAAACCATTTTAATAAGGGCGATGGCAGGATTACAGAATTTGTGCATGCACATGGGCTTGGTGATAAATGAAGAAAAGAGCAAGTTACAGTCAAGGATGGTTAATAGTAATACGGTTGTCATAAATGGTAAAACTTTGGAAAAAGTAAATAGTTACACGTATCTAGGTATGTACATTGGATTTAACAAAAGCTCGGATGAAATTAATTACTTGAAAAATGGTTGTCTAGCTCGAATGACACCTTTACAGGTGTTGGCAAATAGAGGAAAGGGTGCTGGTATTCCTGTTTTAAGGATGATGTACATCAGTACGGTGCGTTCAGTTATAGACCTCTTGAAATAATTCAGAATAAGGCAATGAGAGTTATTTTTGGTTGTTCCATGAGTACTAGGATTGAAATCATGAGACTGGAATTGAATCTACCGAGTGTTGTTGACCGAATACAAGAGGTAGCGGCTATGGCTGCTCTTCGTATGATGAGAAGGGGAGAAAGAACCTTAAAGAAGGCTGTTGACAGTTATTCAGGGAATAGAGTTTGCCCTGTTAAATATAACATGTATTTTAAGAAACTGTATAATAAACTGATGAAATATATTATAAAATTTTGTGTAAAATTACAAGAAGTAGTTCCAATGAAGCCGTGGTTGTGCTACGAAATTAATATAAGTATTTGTAAACTTGACTGCAAAAAAAAAAATTAGAGCAACACATACGAATTGAAAAAAATAATTTTGTCTAAAATCAATACATTACCTAAAACTAATAGTATACATATGTACTGTGATGGTTCAGTGATTGGTATCAAGGTTGGATGTGGGGTGGTTATAAGGGAATATTATGAAAATGATGTGAGTACTGACGAGACGCTGTCAAAAAGAATAGAGGATAAAACTTCTACTACTGCTGCTGAATTACATGCCATTCATGAAGGGTTAACCTTCGTAGTAAACCAGATGAAAGACGTGTTTGTTTTCGTTGATTCTTCTTGCGCTAGATATCCAGTTGACAGGGAATGAGTAAGTGTAAAGAACTTGTATATGCAATAGAAGATCAAGGGTATTTTGTCATATTTTTTTTTTCTTGGGAGGGGGGGATACCATCTCACGTTGGTATTCATTTGAATGAGATGGCTGATAGTTTGGCAAAGGATGCTACAAACAAAAGTAATATTGATATAAAAAGCACAATGACTCTGAGCCGAATAAAGATAGGGCTAAAAATCAAGAGGTCTTTGTGGGAAGCGGCTGAAATTCGACAAATTTTAAACAATGGAAGTGTCAATATGAGACACTACCATTGTTTAAAATTTGTCGAATTTCAGCCGCTTCCCACAAAGACCTCTTGAAAACAACAATATTGTATATGGTAGGGCATTATCTAAACCAGATACTTTAATAATGAGGTTACGTTTGGGATATAATTCTTGGTGATACATTGATGATGAAAACTCTAAATGTAAATTATGCGGTGAGTTATGGAAACATACTTTACAACATTATGTTATGGAATGTAATAAATTATTAGAATTTCGTAACCCCAGAATAGATGATGTAACAACTCAAGTATGTTATTTTCTGAAAAATGACGTGTTCCAAAATTGTAAAGAAATTTCCTAATTTATTTTGGAATAAATAATTGTGGGTCATTTGCCTGTCGTTTAGTATGATTTTCTATAACTTGATTTTTTGTACCTTTTCTTAACATTTTTCTTTTAATATAACGTTTACTTTTGTTATGTTTCTTTTGTATGACTTGCCTATTGTAATTTTGCTATACGTAGTATTTTATCAACATTTGAGTTGTATAAAATTTGCATTATAGCTTGGCATTTGCTTTTGCATAAATTGGGTTAAAATTCTTCCCATGTAAAATATTTGCTTTTCATTACAGTTTTTATTTTTATTTACGTATTTATTTATTTATTTTTGCCTGGAATCTTTTGAATTTTGTAGGTGGGTATAGCAGCATGCTGCTACACTCCATTTGATGTATATCAAAAAACTTTTTGAATTTGAATTTAAACACTAGCACAGTCTCAAAACTTAGGAGTATCGCTATTAATAACACCAAGATAGCCGTGCCATAGTTTTACAGAAAATGAGCGACGTTCGGGTATCTGAGGATTCAACGGGAACAAAATAATAGTTTTAACGGTCATAACACAGCAAGTAGGTCTTCAGACTAACAGCTTTACAACACTGCATAATGAAAAGTCACCAATATAAAACACACACACACACACACACACACACACACACATATATATATATATATATATAAGTCATATCACCCTACCGTGATTCATATACATATATCGAGCTACAAATGTCCTTTAATATCTAATTCGCTCTACCTCGGAATTAATATATTTTCATAATGATTAACCGAAGGGGAGTTATTCAGCGTTAATAAATTGACGGCCGACGGGCACGAACCATCAACATCTTCAATTCCAGGACTGGAATTGAAGATTTCGATATATATATACTATATATATATATATAATATATATATATATATATATATATATATATATATATATATATATATATATATATATATATATATATATATATATATATATATATATATATATATATATATATATATATATATATATATATATATATATATATATATATATATTAGCAAATCACGCCAATAGCAAAAAAAAACACCGACGTAAGATTCAAGTTGGTGATTATGAGAAGATTGTAAGAAATATACAATAAATATGCTGTTACTGAAAAGATTAAGCACTTGACTGCTATCACCATATTCCAGCACGTCGGTATAGATTTAGAAAAATATATAAAACGTTACAAAATCTCGAAGAGGTGTGAAATACGGGAAATATCTTGGGAGGCGGCAATAAAGCTGAAGAATATAATGGGATAAGTCAGCAAAGGTGGAAATCGTGTGGAATCTGGCAAAACTGAAAAAAATATATAGAGCAAAAATTAAAGGCATTCACGACAAATATTATCATACAAATTCAAGAAGCTCGAAGATGAAATAGAAAAAGAAGTCAAGGAGCTCAATTAAGATAGTACAACAGTTAATGGTGTACAATATCCTAAAACCAGGCAAAAAACTACACAATATTCTGTCAAGGTGGGGGGGGGGAGGGGGGGGGGGGGATGGGAGGGGGGGGGCGGGGGGGGGGGGGGGGGGGGGGGCGTAAATGGTAACCATGATGGGAACAGGTTATCAGGACGGAAGCAGTTATGGAAAAAGCAACAGACTAAGAAAATATAACCGAAGAAGGCAGTAATAATGGGAATGTTATGGCAGGAGGTCAAGCAGATTTTTTTTTATTTGTATTTATTTTTTTTCTAAGCATACCTTAATGAAGGAAAATATTACGGGAAATGCGAGTCACGTAAAAATTAAAACTGATGAGGTCACAAAATATAACTGACGAAGGCAGTGATGAGGGAAAATACTGCGGAGGAAGGCATGAGATTTATGCAGAAAATATCTGTTAAGATGGCAGTAATGCTACGAAATACTTAGACTAGAAAGAGTAACGGAAAATATTACCGAAGAACGAAGTATTAAAGGAAATTTTATGAAAAAAGCAAGGGACAGAAATATTATAAGAGAGAACAATGATGGAAAATATTCAAGAAGGCAAGAGATGCAGAAGATATTGAAGGAAATTGTAAAGATCAAAAATATTTTATAAGGCAAAAGAAAAATAATGTCATAAAAAAGGAAGAGACTGAAGAAAAATTGACGAAAGCAGTAATGAAGAAAAATATGACAAAAGTCAATAAAGGGTAAATATATCATTCGAGGATGGCATATATAATGAAAGAGTGCAAAGGAGTATAAAAACATTTGTTACTGACTATTAAATAACGCGCCTTGTTACACAATTTTTAAATTAAGCGTTCCTTGCTCGTTATTTTTAATGAACCTGCATGAAACATTGTCATATATTTCTATACATAGCAAAGCACACGCAAGCTGTAATAAATGCATAGTGAATAAAATATCATAATAAACATACCACTGAAAGTCTTATGGTGTAAATTAAAGTTAAATATTAATGGCAAGGTTTTTTTTAACCGAACACACCCAGTTCTATATGATACTATTAAAAGCTACTATTTCACTCTCCTCTTCCTTCAGTCTAAAAGCATTTTTCCTTATACCTGCTATTCATCAGGCCATAAGGTGTGTCTACATACCATAAGGTGTGTCTACATATATATATATATATATATATATATATATATATATATATATATATATATATATATATATATATATATATATATATATATATATATATATATATATATACATATATATATATATATATATATATATATATATATATATATATATATATATATATATATACATGCTGGACATGTAGCCAAATTTCGCGAGTGTAAAGGTACCTAGCTATAGTTGCATAGAAATGAATACTACATTCAAGACTACTACAGTTCCCATACAAAATGTCTGGCTTATACACAGATCTGGTGCACTTCACGCATTCTGGCTGGTCGGTCTATTTCATAAAGTGAGAACCCTGTAGGCGTACAGAAAGCCCTATATGAATTTATTTATCGAGGGAGGCAGATATGGGGGTCAGAGTAATTTATATGAGTGTTGGTGTTCGGTTTAAAATGTGGAACCTTCTTTCATCGGGGCCGAGTACAAAGGATTAATAACGCTGAAAGGGCTGGGTGCATGATTCTGCTGGACATCAGCATTATCCTTTGGTTATTCATTTCTTTACCATTTAAACCCAGTTAATATAACCATAAATACTTTAACCACCCATGTAATTTATGCCTGCTCGTTTTCTCTATATTCAGCAGCTTATGTAGAAAACGATATTCTAGGGGATACTGCTGATATATTATCGGCTAAGCATTAAGTGTCCATGCATCACAGTGCAAAACAACGTTATCTAAACGCCACTCTGGATATTGTATTCAGTCGGAATTGAAAGATACTGAAATAAATTTTTAATGAAATTCATAGATGTCTTCATTAATTGCGTAAAGCTATTCACTAAAGGCAAGTTCAGTGTCTTAAGTTTTGTTTATATTAAATATTTTTAGCATTCATTCGCTGGTTCCATTAATTCAACTTACAATTTCCGCCTATAAATTGTGGAATTTGCGATCTGTTATCACCTCATCTGCATCTTTGACTGAATCTAAAATTAATATCTTATTTTAGGTTCATGTTCATTGTCATTCAATTAATACTCTATTTATGTTACTTATACGCGATTTTGCCTAACTGTCCTTATTCATGTCAACTTTCTAATCTGTGTTGTTGACTTTAACAAAGTATTGTATCATTATTCTATGCTTTGTTTTCACCTGTCTAACAAGGGAATTGAAGGTATAGGCGTATAGAAAGATATATGATTGGAAAGAATACACACACACATATGCACATTTATATATATATATATATATATATATATATATATATATATATATATATATATATATATATATGCATATGTGTGTGTATCCTTTCCAATCATATATCTTTCTATACGCCTGATACCTTCAATTCCCTTGTTAGACAGGTGAAAACAAAGCATAGAATAATGATACAATACTTTGTTAAAGTCAACAACACAGATCAGAAAGTTGACATGAATAAGGACAGTTAGGGAAAATCAAGAATAAGCAATATAAATAGAGTATTAATTGAATGACAATGAACATGAACCTAAAATAAGCTATTACTTTTCGATTCAGGCAAAGATGCAGATGAGGTGATATATATAATATATATATATATATATATATATATATATATATATATATATATATATCTATATATATATATATATATATATATATATACATATATATATATATATATATAATATATATATATATATATATATATATTTATTATATATATATATTGTATATATCTATATATATATATATATATATATATATATATATATATATATATATATATATATATATATATTTATATATTTATATAAATTTATATCTATATATATATATATATATATATATATATATATATGCTAGTGATAGAACAAATGAACGTACGCATTTGGCAACCAAATATTCACACTTGACAGACAGAAAAAACAGGGTGGGGACGCAGCATAATTATTCTGAAATTAATGGATCGAGTTTATACGTGACTCGGCAGATATTATACTCTCGAATCTTTCTTAGATAATGACCCACAATTACTCCAA
>NC_061103.1:25328764-25331264 GCF_015104395.2 Macrobrachium nipponense | reverse complement strand
AATATGGTGATAGTAGTCAAGTGCTTAGTCTTTTCATTAACAGCATATTTATTGTATATTTCTTACAATCTCATAATCACAACTTAAATCTTACGTTCGTTTTTTTGGCATTGGCGTGATTTGCAAATATATATATATATACTATATATATATATATATATATATATATATATATATATATATATATATATATATATATATATATATATATATATATATCGAGCTAAAAATGTCCTTTAATATCTAATTCGCTCTACCTCGGAATTAATATATTTCATATATGTTTAACGGAAGGGGAATTTATTCAGCGATAATAGAATTGCCGGCCGGCGGGCACGAACCATCGACATCTTCGATTCCCCGCGGTGGCGGGGTGGGCTAAGGCTTCACTGCCAGTCCTGGAATTGAAGATGTCGATGGTTCGTGCCCGTCGGCCGTTCAATTCTATTATCGCTGAATAAATTTCCCTCGGTTAAACATATATGAATATATATATATATTAATTCCGAGGATAGAGCGAATTAGATATTAAAGGACATTGTAGCTCGATATATGAATATGAATCACGGTAATGTGATATGACTATATATATATATATATATATATATATATATATATATATATATATATATATATATATGTGTGTGTGTGTGTGTGTGTGTGTGTGTGTGTGTGTTTTTTAGATATTGGTGACTTTTTCATTATGCAGTGTTGTAAAGCTGTTAGTCTGAAGACCTACTTGCTATGTTATGACCGTTAAAACTGTTATTTTGTTCCCGTTGAATCCTCAGATAATCGAAAACGTCGCTCATTTTCTGTAAAAAAAAAAAAACAACTATGGCACGGCTATCTTGGTGTTATTAATAGCGATACTCCTAAGTTTGAGACTGTGCTAGTTGTTTAAATTCAAATTTCAGTTTTTTTTATATACATCAAATGGAGTGTAGCAGCATGCTGCTATACCCACCCACAAAATTCAAAAGATTCCAGGCAAATATAAATAGATAAATACGTAAATAAAAATAAAACTGTAATCGAGAAGCAAATATTTTACAGAGAAGATTTTGACCCAATTTATGCAAAAGCAAATGCCAAGCTATAATGTAAATTTTATACAACTCAAATGTTGATAATATACTATAGCAAAATACAATAGGCAAGTCATACAAAAGAAACATAACAAAAGTAAACGTCATATTTAAAAAAAAATGTTAAGAAAAGGTACAAAAAATCAAGTTATACAAAATCATACTAAACGACAGGCAAATGACTCACAATTATTAATTCCAAAATAAATTAGGAAATTTCTTTACAATTTTGGAACACGTCATTTTTCAGAAAATAACATACTTGATTGTTACATCATCTATTCTGGGGTGGGGTTACGAAATTCTGATAATTTATTACATTCCATAACATAATGTTGTAAAGTATGTTTCCATAACTCACCGCATAATTTACATTTAGAGTTTTCATCATCAATGTATCCACAAGAATATTTATATCCCAAACGTAACCTCATTATTTAAGTATCTGGTTTAGATAATGCCCTACCATATACAATATTGCTGTTTTCAAGAGGTCTTTGTGAGAAGCGGCTGAAATTCGACAAATTTTAAACAATGGTAGTGTCTCATATTGACACTACCATTGTTTAAAATTTGTCGAATTTCAGCCGCTTCCCACAAAGACCTCTTGATTTTAGCCCTTTCTTTATTCTGCTCAGAGTCATTATGCTTTCTATATCAATATTACTTTTGTTTGTAGCATCCCTTGCCAAACTATCAGCCATCTCATTCAAATGAATACCAACGTGAGATGGTATCCCCCCAAAAAAAAAAAAACATGACAAAATACCCTTGATCTTCTATTGCATATACAAGTTCTTTACACTTATTAATTCCCTGTCAACTGGATATCTAGAGTTAAGCGCAATAAGAATCAACGAAAACAACACGTCTTTCATCTGGTTTACCTACTAAGGTTAACCCTTCATGAAATGGCATGTAATTCAGCAGTAGTAGTAGAAGTTTTATCCTCTATTCTTTTTGACAGCGTCTCGTCAGTACTCACATCATTTTTCATAATATTCCCTTATAACACTCCACATCCAACCTTGATAGCAATCACTGAACCATCACAGTACATATGCATACTATTAGTTTTAGGTAATGTGTTGATTTTAGACAAAATTATTTTTTCAATTCGTATGTGTTGCACTAATTTTTTTTTACAGTCAAGTTTACAAATACTTATATTAATTTCGTAGCACAACCACGGCTTCATTGGAACTATTCTTGTAATGTTACTATATATACCAACGAAAGATATCTTTACCATACCTAAGTGCAAACGAAAGATTATTTACCATACCTAAGTGACCAGTGTTTATTCGATTTTAGTGTTGCCAGGATTGTCTCTCTTCAAACAGAATAATAATTTTCATAACATTCCGTCTATAACCTTTTACATTTCACGGGAAAAGTCATTTAAAATTGGT
>NC_061103.1:25313764-25318764 GCF_015104395.2 Macrobrachium nipponense | reverse complement strand
TGGGATATTACAAGGAAGTGGCAATGTTATATAAATAAAAATAGAGCGTGAGTGGAATTGTTTTTTTATTTTCTTCTTCTTCTTCTTCTTCTTCTTCTTCTTCTTCTTTCCTCTAAAGATACAACGAATGAGCAAATTGACAGTGAAACAACTCAATGGGCTATGGTTGGAAATCAGCTGTTTGTAGTATAATCTCATCAATTCATAATGAATAAGTGACACTCTTTGATCATCCCTTTATTGTAGTTTATCAGTATCGAGAGAGGTAATGAGGGTAATTGCTGTAATAAACATGTAACTATGAAATAATGGCGTTACCTTATGTATCCATGTACAAGGTGACTTAAAAACAATGTAAATTTAAAAGAAATATTCCTTAGACCTTAAATTTCTATGCTAAGTGGTGATATGTATGTAAAGAAATAAATGTAATTCTCTCTTTTATAAAGCTCGGTTATTTTATTTTATTATAGAACTTTTAAGCCTTAGTGAACATTTTTTTATGCGTCTCTTGAAACAGGATATATTTATATTTTGCAGCTGGTGTCATTTTTCTCCTCTAAGATAGGATGTTTTAGTGGTTAGTAATCTATGAATTAATATATAAATCATCAGGTTCCGAGCTTGTTTATGAACATTCAACACAGATGATTCAAAGGAATCATCTCCAATGCAGGATTGATAGGTAAATTCATCGCGCTTTCGCGAGTGTAGGCATCCTCCCAGAGAGATAATTTAAAGGGACCCTTCTACATTGCTTTCTACTCTCACCTTTAATTCAGTAATTACTTTATAAGAGAAATTAAGTTTTAGACATTTTTTCAATATCCTCTAATAGAAGTTTAATATATTTTTCTAATGTCCTCTTAAGAGAAGTTTTAGATATTTTTTTCTAATAAATTCTGGAAGTAAGAGTAAGTTTTAGACATTTTTTCTAATATCCGCTAAGAAAAGCTTTAGACATTTTTCTAATATCCTCTAAGAGAAGTTTGATATATTTTTCTTTTTTCTAATATCCTGTAAGAGAAGTTTTAGATATTTTTCTAATGTCCATCTAAGAGAAGTTTTAGATATTTTTTCTTAATGTCCTCTAAGAGAAATTTAGATATTTTACTAATATCCCCTAAGAGAAGTTTAGACATTTTTTCTAATATGCTCTAAGAGAAGTTTAGACATTTTTCTAATATCCTGTAAGAGAAGAAGTTTTATACATTTTTCTAATATCCTGTAAGAGAAGTTGTAGACATTTTTCTAATATCCTGTAAGAGAAGTCTAGATAGTATTTTTCATATTATCCTCTAAGAGAAGTTTTAGACATATTTCTAATATCCTCTAAGAGGAGTTTTAGACATTTTTTCTAATCCCATCTGTGTAAGAGAAGTTTTAGACATATTTCTAATATCCTCTAATTTTGAGAAGTTGTAGACATTTTTCCTAATTATATCCTGTAGAGAAGTTTTAGATATTTTCCTCTAATGTCTCTAAAGAAGTTTGTTTTAGATCATTTTTAATTAAGCCTCAAGGAGAGCTTTAGACATTTTTCCTAAATTCCTGTTAAGAGAAGTTTTAGACATTTTTATAATATCCTCTAAGAGAAGTTTTAGATATTTTTCTAATATCCTGTAAGAGAAAGTTACAGACATTTTTCTAATATCCTGTGAGAGAAGCTTTAGATATTTTTCTAATATCCTCTAAGAGAAGTTTTTGAACATTTATTTAAAATAAAATCCTAAGAGAAGTTGTAGACAATTTTTCTAATAATCCTGTAAGAGACAAATTTTGTTTTATATATTTTTCTAATGTCCTCCAAGAGAAGCTTCAGACATTTTTCTAATATCCTGTAAGAGAAGTTTTAGACATTTGTATATCCTCTAAGAGAAGTTTTAAATATTTTTCTAATATCCTTGAAGAGAAGTTTTAGACATTTTTATAATATCCTCTAAGAGAAGTTTTAAATGTTTTTCTAATATCCTGTAGGAGAAGTTTTAAATATTTTTTCTTAATTACCCTCTAAGAGAAGTTTTAGATATTTTTATAATATCCTCTGGATGTTAAACTTATTTAGAGTAACTCACCATTTCAATTTGAAAAGTTTCTTAGCCTGGACCAGCAGAAATTCCCGGGTATGTAATGTTTGTAATATCTACAAAGTTTAAAATACCTTCTTTAGCAACCTCCATCAAGTGAGAAGGAACAAGAAAATGGGTTTATCTATGCTTATGATGTTTACGAAATACTGATGAAGCGCACCCTTCTTTGGCAACCCACATCAAATGAGTTGGTGCAACAGATAGGGAATGCATAAGGCATAAGTAGCGGGTCGAAAACGTAATCCACCAATACTGCGTCGATGTCATGATCTTGAAAGTCAGAAGTACTCTAGATAGTGTATCCTTTGACCTTGGTTTCATAAGAGAAACAAGTCAATAATGCTCTATAGAATTTTTTTTTTTTTTTTTTTTTCAGCTTATAATGCTGTGTGAAACTCTCAGCGCGGTCCATGAAACTTTCAATGAAGCCAGAGGGCTTGCAATTTAGTGTGTTTTGATGATTGGAGGGTGGATGATCAACATATACCAATTTGCAGCCCTCTAGCCTCACCAGTTTTTTAAGATCTGAGGGCGGACGGACAAACAAATAGCCATCACAATAGTTTTCTTTTACAGAAAAAAAATTACGGTACTCTTGTTTCCCAAGATTTTTAATTAAAATGGCGTTTGTGAAAGTCAAATGTTTATTCTCTGCCGTCGGTTTAAAAGAAAAAAAAAAATAAAGAATTCTCGGTATGCTATTCCTGAATCTCTTTCATTTAAAATAACGTTTTATAGTTTCCCAGTCTTATCAAATTTCGTCTGCATGAATTGAGTGTTTAGTGACTTAGTCTGAATTATTTATAGGCATGAACGAATGGCTATATCTTCATGGTCCATTATTATGTTATCGTGAAAGAGAACTGCAGAGAAATATATCATAAAAGATTCTCTGTCGCACTGGTGGATCCGAAAGAATTTTTATTTGACAGACGTCATATTGAAAGGAAATTTTATATTGCTAATAAATTTCACTAGCTGAAGTTTATTACTTTTTCAATAATTATTAAGAATATTGTGCATAAATTTTATAATATGAAAATACGTCAGTTCAAACTTGTACTATTGTATTCCAAACTGATATATGACAGACCTTTGTGAAGTGAGCAATGTTATTGTATTGTAAATTGTCTCCGGCATCTTGATTAAATGAGTAAAAGTTGAGGCATTCCTTGGAATTCTATTCAGTCTTTCGTTCCACTACTTTTATAGCGGATGACGAACTCAAACGGTTCATAAGGTAAAATGAAAGAGGCTTGAAGCAGCGAATTGTGGATATGGGGGAGAGTTTTTTTTCTCCGCGTGTCGTTCGTCCATAGAGGAAAGAATTTTCATCTATAATCTATAATAACAAACCCGAGTGGATCTTGCTTGTCCTCCCCGGAGTGAGAGGGTAGCAGAATTATTCTAGAAACACCGGACACGGAATTCTGAAGCCAAGAGATAGGGGCTTTCGTTTTTGGAACACGCAAAGAGGTTGGGTTTGGGAATTGACAGTTGGTAAAAAAAAAAATGAAAGGGGATAAGGGGCGGTGGGTGGCATGTTGGAGCAAGGCCAGAGGATGCAGAGAGAGAGATAAGAGGAAGGGTAACAGCGACAGACATACAGGGGGTCCATAAAGTCCCAGTACCATTACAAGTATTTATTGCTCAGAAACCATATAACACAGAGTAATGCCGTTTTTGGTAGAAATGAAATGCTCTAAATGTAAACATGAGGAAATGTGAAACATTCTACAAAAAAACTGCATTGCTTTATGTATATGGCATTGAGCAGTAAATACTTGTAATGGTACTGGGACTTATGGGGACACCGGTATTTAGGCAATAGGCAGAATGGAGTAGAAGTCATGATTAACAACTGTCATTTAGTCACGTACTACTGAAGAGTAATGTATTTTACATAGCCTGCCCCTGATGCAGTACTAATATCCTTAATTTTTTTTTATTAAAAAAAATAAACAAAATCGGCATGGATATCAGATACACACACACGGACGATAACATGCTGTAATTAATAGAGATAATAAAAATAAGGGATCATGCTTTTTTTAAAGAGTCGAACGAGAATCATTTACAAATAGCTGAGACATTCAGAGGTATATCGTTTTTGTAACACCCGTTCCGTAGGTAACCAATTTATTTTTATATTTAATGATGGAGTTATTATTTTTTTTACATTTAAAGAGTTTCAATAACTGAAACATGATCGAAAAATCAAATTGAGAGAGAGTTTCATAATCCCTAGGAAGACACTTCAAGATCTGTTTTCTCTAGAGGGTCTAAACATTCTTTAATTTAACCTTATATAAACACTGTCTTATTATGCATTTCAATAAGCAGAAGTCTTCTTCTTCTTCTTTGCCTTCAACTTTTCCCATTTCTTTATGGGTCGCTGTTTCTAGTCAGCCTTCTCCATCTTTTATATTTCAATAAGAAGTGAGAAAGAAAAATGGGAAAAGGTGCCTTTGGCATTAGAACTTAGCGGTATATAAACATTATAAAACTGTCTTTTTATGCATCTGAACGAGCGTTATTGGTAGAAAAAGATAAAACATGAGATGCTGTTGAAATTTAACACTGGAAAGTGAAAAATGTGAAAAAAAAAAAAAATTATGGAACGTTCTCTATCATTCTTTAAATATTAACGTGTATAGACAGAATATTGTACCCATATATCCTAAACAGCCATATCACCAAGTGATCATTCTTAGAGTCCCCTACATTCTTTTCCTTCGATTCAATTAATCGTCTCGTCTATTCATTCGGAAGCTTTCCCTCAGTGAAGCATCATTCCTTTACTTAATAGACTGCCAGAGGGAGTTTCACACCACAAATCTCATTAACTTCCTTTGCCTTGGTAATTCTCAGCATTTATGACCTTCTTGCGTCATCAGTATTCACAGCAAG
>NC_061103.1:25301264-25308764 GCF_015104395.2 Macrobrachium nipponense | reverse complement strand
AAATTATATCAGCTTGCATACCAAATATGTTTTGGAATCTTAGTTTTTTTAAAAGACTCCGTGCTATTTCAAGTACTTCAGAATCACCGAGAAAATCATTATTAGAGTATTAATGATAATGAATTCTCGTTTTATTAAAAAAAAAAAATCAAATCTTTGGCAGCAGTAAGGGAACTAATAAGAAAACTGCAACCTTGATTTTATGTTACAGAAAACTTGTAGCATTAAATCGAATTTTATAACGTGACGGAATTTTATAGCAGTGAATAGAATTTTATTACATTAATTTGAATTTCATAACATTAGATTTGATTTTAGATGAGTGTTAGGTGTCAGATGGATAACGCTGTAGTAGTGCATGAAGCGAACGGAGATTAATCATAACAGTGCAATTAAGTTTTCTCTGCATCGTATCATTTGGTGGTCTAAGTATGATGCTGTATGAAACTTTAACCACGGCCCGGCCGGTGGTAGCCTGTCCTATATCGTTGCGAGACGCGCGATTATGGCTAAATTTAGACTTGAATAATATAAACCAAACGGTGGCTAGAGGGCTGCAATTTGGTGTGTTTGATGATTAGAGGGCCGATGATCAGCATACCAATTGCAGCCCTCTAGCCTCAGTAGTTTTAAGATCTGAGGGCGGACGGACAGACAAACCGCACATATGTTTTATTTTACTGTACACTAAAATGAGGTTTCAGGTTACTTCGGTGTCGAATAAATGATAATCTCTCGAATGTTTGGGCAATGTAACAACTACAGAAAAGTGAATTAACAGTTACATTGAGAGATGGGGGTGATCATGTCTCTTTATGAGAGAGGAACTCCTGCTTCCAGCAGGAGAGATTATTATCAGTCGTCATTTTTTCTGATAAGTTTGTTATTATTCTTTCCCGTCTTGTCACCAGCCAGCAACGTCTCTTGCAAGACAATGGCCGCAAGGGATCTTGATTCTCATCTTGGAAGTTTGCTCATCCTCTCTGGCGAACTCTGGAGACTTTTGTTCGTCATCCTCTTTGTTTGTCTTTATCTCCCCCTCTTTGCCTTCATACATGATCTTGGGGGATAAAGTTAAGTATATCTAAGTTTTTACCAGACCAGGAGCTGATTAACAAGGGCCTGGCCCGAAGGATTAGATATTTTACGTGGCTAGGAACCAGTTTGGTACTTAGCAACGGACCATACAGCTTATTATTATGGGATCCGAATCACACTAGGAAATGAATTTCTATCACCAGAAATTAATTCCCCTGCTTCTTGTTAGCTGAGCGGAGAATCGAACCCCGACCCTGAGATCGGTTGTCGAGCACGAAACTCACTCATCCAACAAGGAACTGTGATGATCTGGAGACGGAATTTATCAAGGCAGATTCTATGGAATCATGCAATTCTTTCGTTCTGTTGGACACTAATAAACTTCGTTTTAGAAGCATATGCAGCTCCATGTTTCCCTCTGAGAAATGCATATATGAAATTGCAGTAAATGATAAGTGATACGGTCTCATTAGCCGTTTCTAGTTATCTATGCAAAGAAGATTATGTTTTTATCAGTTTGGCTATGTATTGATGTTAGTAAGATCCATGTGAAAAAGTTACGAAATTGACATACAGAAGAAGTTTCTTGCAGAGTGGTCTAATCACTGTGCACACTGCCATCTGTTATTCGTTAACGAAAACGTAACTGATATGGAGTCATTTTGCTTTATAATGCTTGGTTAAAATCAAATATTTCCCTTTTATCTTACATTATATTGCCCTTATCTGAACCTGTCTTGATTTTCATCGTTAGATTTCGGACGCTCAGGTAAACTCACCTCTTAGCAATCCATCTCTCAACTCTTATGATCTATTCTACAGGTACCATTCAGCCACTGCTCTGCTGAGCTGAAAGATATAAACCCTTCCATCTGTTAGCCATTAAGCAATTTCGATCCACCGTTGCTCTCATTGCACAGATGTCCCGGATTTCCTTCTGTGCTTCCGTTTTCCCGTCATTGTAGGATCATTCCGATAGTTTTCTTCGAGGTTAAGAATCTTTTTCACACATCTCCCTTCTTATTGTTTATTCTTTTAGCAGAAATCAATTTTATCTGGATCACTGGTAACTTATGATTAATGTGCGAATATTATTATTACTAAAAATATTAATCCTGTATGATGTTGTGAATGTTTTAAATGATCAGTAATGATAAAAAGTTTCTTTCAACTAGAAAATTACATTGCTGGTTTTATCATGCTTTAATGTTTGTGGGTGATATCACAAATCATTCGAAAATGGAAGCGTCAAGATTAATCAAATTATTACATTTACCGAACGATAAATAATCAAATAATCATGAGGATTTTATTTGATTTTTCTTTATAAATGACACGATCGGATTAATCTGATCTTGTTACCTGTGCAATGGAGACCATATTTTATATTTGGTTCATCTTTGTATTGCTGTAAGTAAGATCACGTGAAGTGTAATGAACTGATTTTCAGGAAATTATGGATAACTTATATTGTTTTTATAGGTCACGAATTTATATTAAAAGAAAAAAAGAATTTTTTTTTGTGCAGAATACTGCCCACCATCATTCGTGAACGGAAAAGAAGTTTGATTAAATATTTAAATACTATCTGAAATGTATTTGCGAAGATTAACAATACATTTAATGAAGCTTTATATAAACTTTAAGGACATAATATTTTACTGAGATCATAAAGCGTTTGTAAATCTAAGAAAGTTACAGTGGTCGTTGACTTGTTCCCGACTTTTTTGTGAAATGTATGCGATAAGAGTCCGCCCTCCCGACCTGTGATCACGACATGCTTCAGTGCAGTCTGGACGCGCCCTAACACGAGTCCAGTCAGGCCATGAATAATTTGGAATAAACAAAATACCTGCGGTCAGTCTGCCCCCCCCCGCCCCCCCCCCCCCTCCCCCCCCCCTTTTTTTTTTATTTTTTTTTTGATATTTGGGGTTTACTTTAAGAAAATCTAGATTTGCATAGACGATTAATGAACCCTTTCACGAACAGCTGGATAAGAATACCATCAGGGTTGTCCCCCAGGGAATGACAAATCACGATGAAAAAGCGAGTCCTTTGAAATTGGAAACTGCAAGGTCCCAAAATATCTATAATTCCAGTGTTAATCTCTGAATTCTCGCTCATCAGAGTTCTGAAGCATCGGCCTCTTTTTTGTTGCCACGTGGAACGTTCTCTCTTAGGAGGGAATCTTTCTCTCTGTCTCTCTTTGAGGAATTCCGTCTGTAGCTCTTTAGGAAGTTCGCGAGAGTTTGCGAATATCTTAAAATGTAAAAATCCGGGATTCAGTCGGCGCCTTCATTGCTGCAATAGTAAATTAGTGCATTCATGTTTATTTTCGTTTCCAGTGAAAGACTTGAATCTGATGTATTAGTTATTGAGAATGTGCGTTCATGTTAGTAGTAATGAGTTTTTTGAATCTTACTTTTTAATGAACGTTTTATTCAAGGATTATCGTATTCATATGTCGTTTTGTGTCACGTTAAAGACATTTCTTCATATCGTTTCCAATATTAGTATTATTACTATTTTAATTGAATTATATTCGCAGGAGGATTTCGTTCTATCTTTGCTTTGTCGGAGGTTGAACAAAAATTTTATTGCATTAGTTAACATTATTATGATTTCTTATTATTTACTATTGGGAACTTTTATTCGCCTAGCACTTTCAATTGTTTTCGCTTTCAGCTATTTTACGGATTATCCCTTTATAAAAATGCAATTATGATCCATCTCACTTTGTGAATGTTTCAGGGACTAAGTTCACTTAGTATTGTCGTAGAAAGACATTTTTCGTATTCTAGTTATGAGACCTTTTTATGTCGGTTCTAGTTTCTCGTTGAACGAGTGGATTTCGCGCTCGGCTACCAATCCGGTGGTCCGAAGTTCGATGCTCGGCTCAGCCAACGCGGAACCAGAGAAATTTAGTTCTGGTGATAGAAATCATTTCTCGATATAATGTGGTTGGATCCCACAATAAGTGTAGGTCCCGTTGCTAGGTAAACAATTGGTTCCTAGCCACGTAAAAATATCTAATCCATCGGGCCACAGCCCTAGCGAGAAGCTGTTAATCAGCTCAGTGGTCTGGTTAAAACGAAGATACAACTTATGGTCGGTTATACCCATGCCTATTTGAAATAAGAACACCACCTGTATTCCTTTACTAGAACCTTGTTTCCTAGTAAAGAGGTGATTCTCTGCCCCCCCCCCCCCCCCCCCTCCCTACCCTCCCTCCCTGTAAGGGCTATTTGTGGCCAGCAAATTTTTACCTCGTTCATAAAGGAGTACCTAAACAACATGGTAATATTGTACCTCTCTGGAATTTGGCGTCCATCCATAAAATGTGAGAGGCAAAATTAGGTTTTATATATGGAAATCTCCCTTGAGACGCACTTTGGTGTCAGATGTGTTGAAATAATCTTTTACTCAACTTTGTAAAAAAAAAAAAAAATAAAAAAAAAAAAAAAAAATAGCCATGACTCAAGGTGGCAGTTCTATAACGTTGCCAGACGCACGATTTTGGATATCTTTAAACTTCAATATAGTAAAGGCTACTGAGGCTAGGGGCCTGTAATTTGAAATGTTTGATAATTGGAGGGGTGATGATCAACATACCAATTTGCAGCCCTCTAGTCTCAGTTGTTTTTAAGATCAGAGGGCGGACAGAAAAAGTGCGTCTGGCCCCACCCCCCATAGTTGCCATAAGCAATACAGGCCGCCACTGGGCCGTGACTGAGAGTTTCATGGACCGTGGCTGAGAGAAAAATTCGACTGCGCTGACGAAACCTCTGCTTACTTTTTATTTTTTTTCTATGTTACAATAGATTTAAGGAGAAAGTCAAGGTTATTTGGTAGAAACTATTTAAAGTCTTCTCAAACATTCATTCGGTTGTGGATTCGCATGAGTCACGCACATCTGTGACCATACATGTATAGCAATGATTTGTCCATTTAATTTTTTTGCTCTCTCTCTATTCTTAGGCGCTCTTCTTTCTCACGATTACATGCCTTATCTATACCAAGCACTCAGACGTACTGGCTTTGCTCACAGATTTAATAATACCTGTCTTTTTACTATTAGAGTATCTACCTTGTAGAACATAGAAGAAAAAATCTGTCATGTGAGCATTAAGAAATATATTCTTTGATGATTAAATGTCAACCCGGTCAAAGAAAAGTAGAGAGAGAGAGAGTGAGAGAGAGAGAGAGAGAGAGAGAGAGAGAGAGAGAGAGAGAGACGAGAGAGAGAGAGAGATGAGAGAGTGAGAGAGAGAGAGAGAGTCAGTCCTCTGTGAACCATAAGAAATAATCTAACGTTGACGTTAAAAAAAATTATTTTCAGTGAACATTAACAAATTCTCTTATGAATATGAAAAAAACTCGATGACGACCATCAAAATAACTAAAATAACTACCTTGTAAATATCAAGAATCTGGCAATATTTTAACTACTTTTCAGCAAAGATAATATCCTCCCCGTAAACAACTTTTGCTATACATATAAATAGAACATTCTTCAGCGTGAGTACTCTTGTAACCCATTTAATTCTCCAACTGAAATTTATAAATCACAATTTTCTAAAAATATTTAACGTCGCATCCGGCTGTGAGTGACAGAAATCAAAGCCGTTACGGAGAAGTCTCTAAGAACGAATAGAATATTCCAAATCTAAATGACTTACTTCAATATATTTCCACTTCTTTGTCAGTGAAGAGATAACTACGATTTACGTCACTCCGTCAACTTTGACAAATCTTTATGCACATAAGATGAATGGCAATGCTTGCCGAAGGGTTCAGTTCCTTAAAAGGTAGTTTTCTGATAAAAGTGGGTAAATTCATGAGTCATTCGTCGTCAGCCATTGATAATCTATTGATGACAGTCTGAGTAAGTCAGACGTTCGCCCTCATGAATCTCTTTCGAAGATGAATCTGTCTTAGAGGGAATATCATCTCTTTTGTTGGTATTCGAGAAAACCTGACTTCTTTCACTAACGCCACGAACAATGCGCGTTTTAGTATATGTAAAAAGATAACTATCGAGATGGCGTTTGTCTGTCCGTCTGCACTTTTTCTGTCCGCCCTCAGATATTAAAAACTACAGAGGCTAGAGGGCTGCAATTTGGTATGTGATCATCCATCCTCCAATCATCAAACATACCAAATTGCAGCCCTCTAGCCTCAATAGTTTTGATTTTATTTAAGGCTAAAGGTAGCCATGATCGTGCGTCTTGCACCACTATAGGTTCCAACAACACAGGACAATATCGGGCTGTGGCTGAGAGTTTCATACACCGTTTATACACTGTGAAGAAACTCAGGCGCCTTTTTGACTTGTTTGTTTACGCAGAGCCTGATATGAGAGCCTCTCTGAACCTCGAATGAAGTGACAGATGAACCTCTCGAAGTAGACAGAGGTCAAATGCTCCGAATCCTTTTGCTCTGCAGAGTGGATTGAGGAAGTCGTGGCTCAAGTCACTGATAATCTGGTGTGTTTATTCGACATGTCACGATCCCGCTGTTGTTTATTCCAGTTATATTCGTCAATCGTTTCCCGCTTGCATTTTTTTTAACTTATTCTTTCACAGATTAAAATATAAGTAATGAAACGATGTTTTGCCTACGCGTGACAGTTTCTCTGAAAGATCAGGTTGAAAATAATAATGAGCTTGTGAATAGGGACGTGATGTTTTTTTTTAGTGTATCTAGAGAGAGAGAGAGAGAGAGAGAGAGAGAGAGAGAGAGAGAGAAGGGGGCGGGTTTATACTCTACACAATATCTAGACTTGAGAATAGTCATCAGATAGACTGAGAGACAAAAAGAAAGTTGGACAAAGCTAGGGGAAAGAGAGATTGCACATATTCCTCAATAGCCAGAAACCTAGGGGAGACCAAAGAGATGGATAGGTAGAAGGATAAAGAAGAGAGAGAGAGAGAAAGAGAGAGAGAGAGAGAGAGAGATGCAACAACACTTTCGTGTCAAATTCAAACCTTCGTGGGATCCTTCAGGGACAAAGGAGCGCTTCAGGCAAACGAGGATTTCAAAAGCTCTTCGCATTTCTATTTTCTCTTTTGTGGACGAAACGAAAAGAGTTTTCTTCTTATTTTATTATAATATTACTTCTGAAATTCCAATGTGATTATAGATGGTACTGAAAAAAAAAATGCAAAAATCCAACAGCTTATCGAAACTTTTTATTGTTCAGTACACGAACAGACGTTAAGGAAGATACCATTGAAGGACTAGAGTTTAGACCGCAATGCATGCGTTGTATAGATTTATAGAAATTTCTGTTGCATACTGAAATAGATTGCTGACATTACTTCTGTCTTTGTTTCTAGTTGTCATTTTTCTCCAAACGACTACGCCCTAACCATTTCAAATTTGGTACAATGCATTACAGTTTGCAGAGATGTTACTTTTCAAGAACAAAATTATAATTTAATGATCCTCTGACCCTTTTTA
>NC_061103.1:25283764-25296264 GCF_015104395.2 Macrobrachium nipponense | reverse complement strand
GAGCTTACCTATTTGTACTCTTCATAGTCACGCTAAGGCCTTTGTTAGAAGGACAATTCACTGATTTATTTCTTCATATAATGTAGTAGCTATTGCATTTATGTTATGTTTAATTTTATGTATATATTTCATACACTAAAGTTACCTACTAAGCATTTTGCTGTATATATATTAATATATATATTATATATATATATATATATATATAATATATAGATAGATTAGATAGATAGATAGAGACAGACACAAAGACAGACAGACAGACAGACTCTTCGAGTGTTAAAATCGGCAGAGTTCATGATTTGCAATCATCTTGCATACTGTCTAATTCAGTATATATTTAATCATTAATTTCCTCACACCTGTGGTTACCTTTTATTGAATAAACTTGCATAATTCTTGACTAGTAATTAGGTCTCGTCGGATGTTGCAAACGTTCGTCTAAAATGTTGAAGGGGGGGGTGGTGTCTGTAAATGGTTTGATAACACGCTATATATTCCTGATGGGAACTGCATTTTGATTATTCATAGACGATAACGCTTGCAAATTTACTGCAGCACTCTCTGATGATCTGATTTTGTGGTACATTTCATCCTGGAAATTTGGTATGCATGGAACGCGACATATCATTGACAGCTTTTTATGATTTATTTTTACGGGCGGCGCCATTTTTAGTTTGAAATTACGATTTTGTTTCCAGATTTCCCAGTCTGTATCTTGGCACAAATCAGGTTAATGAGTCTCTCTCTTCTGCTCTCTCTCTCTCTCTCTCTCTCTCTCTCTTGGAAAAGGACATCTACTGAACGGTTGTAAAGTAGTGTGACTATTTTTTAGAATATTGCATCCGACTAGGGAAATTAAGTCTCAGTTTATATTAAGGTAAAGCGTATTTTTTTGAAGTAATAATAATAATAATAATAATAATAATAATAATAATAATAATAATAATAATAATATGTAGGAAGTGCAATACGAAAATGAAACCATAAACCACATAGCAAGTGATGCCCGGCACTTGCACAGAACCAGTACAAAAAGAGGCATGATTCAGTGGCAAAAAAGCCCTCCACTGGAGCCTGTGCAAGAAACACCAGCTACCTTGCAAGTAATAAGTGGTACGAGCACCAACCTGAGGGAGTGATAGAAAACGATCAGGCAAAGATCCTCTGGGACTATGGTATCAGAACGGATAGGGTGATACGTGCAAAGACAACCAGACGTGACGTTGATTGACAAAAGTCAAGAAGAAAGTATCACTCATTGATGTTGCAATACCATGGGACACCAGAGTTTGAAGAGAAAGAGAGAGGGAAAAAAAAAATGGATAAGTATCAAGATCTGAACAAATAGAAATAAGAAGGAATATATGGGATATGCCAGTGGAAAATTGTACCCATAATCATAGGAGCACTAGGGCACGATCCCAAGATCTCTGAAAAGGAATCTAGAAAAACTAGAGGCTGAAGTAGCTCCAGGACTCATGCAGAAGTGTGTGATCCTAGAAACGGCACACATAGTAAGAAGAGTGATGGACTCCTAAGGAGGCAGGATGCAACCCCGGAACCCCATCACTATAAATACCACCCAGTCGAATGGAGGACTGTGATAGCAGCAAAAAAAAAAAAAAATAAAATAAAAAACAATAATAATAATAATAATTGAATCGTAGGATTCATACTATTTTTAATGGTTAGCACGTAATGTACGCCGGCCAATTATAGTGTACTTTTACCTTTTGACTTTTTTGCTATTTTAACGAAAATTGTGAGTAACGCAAATACTTGATATAGCGTATTCACAATCTTCTTTTTCTGCATCTTTAACCGCTTTAATTGGGGGGTAGGTGAGTATATCGTATGTATACGATATAATGGCTAAATTCGTCTTATGTTCCTTCATTCTCGGCGGGAAAGGAGATACTACAGGGTGTCCATAAAGTCCCAGTACCATTACAAGCCTTAATTACTTTGTAATGGTACTGGGACTTTATGGACACCCTGTATAATAATAATAATAATAATAATAATAATAATAATAATAATAATAATAATAAGCCCTCCACTGGGAGACTGTGCAAGGAACAGCTACCCTGCAGTAATATAAGTGGTACGAGCACCAGCCTGAATGAATGATAGAAAACGATCAGCAAAGATCCTCTGGGACTATGATATCAGAAGAGATAGGGTGATACGTGCAAATAAAGCAGACGTGACGTTGATTGACAAAATCAAGAAGAAAGTATCACTCATTGACGTCGCAATGCCATGGGACACCAGAGTTGAAGAGAAAGAGAGGGAAAAAATGGATAAATACCAAGATCGAAAATAGAAATAAGAAGGATATGGGATATGCCAGTGGAAATGTAACCATAATCAAAGGAACACTAGGCACGATCCCAAGATCCCTGAAAAGGAATCTAGAAAAACTAGAGGTTGAAGTAGCTCCAGGACTCATGGAGAAGAGTGTCCTAGAAACGGCGCACATAGTAAGAAAAGTGATGGACTCCTAAGGAGGCAGGATGCAACCCGGAACCCCACGCGATAAATACCACCCAGTCGAATTGGCAGCACTGTGATAGACCAAAAAAATAAGAAGAAAAAAAATAATAATGTGACGAAGCTTGGGTACATTTTGTAAGCATATCGCAGTAACGATCCAGAATTATTTAGCTTAATAATACTGCATCTGCCACCATGAGGTTGTAACCGGAGATAATCTTAACGCTATTTTTTATATTTTTATACATCAACCTCACCAGGCGACCATTTTTCTGTTGCCTAGTAAATGATTCTGGTGAAACCGCAGAAACTGTAACATAACCGTATCCGTATCAGTTTCTGTAACCGAACCAGAGTGCCGGTTTCCAGTAAGGATTTATCAGAAACGACCGTACATCAGCTGCCAATCCAGGTATAGAGTTAAAGGAATTCCCCCTTCATATTTTTTATTATTAATCGCTTTTGAGCATATTTGAACATATTAAAGTTCATTTTATGTAATTTTTTTCCCGAAAAGGTAATGCTGAAGCATAAATGCAAAACATTAATCTAGTAATTTTTTTCTTCTAGGTTTCTATGTCACAGAAAAAACTTGTTCTCAAATGCGTTGCTTATTTTTGTCTGACATGAAAGAATTGTTGCATTTTTCATATTTTTTTCAACCATACACCACTGCATTTCGTTGTTCATGTTTTTCATTCAACTGACGGTTTTATTCTGGCATAAGTTACTCTAGATGGCATGTTTCAGTGAGGAACAAATTCATAGTTTTCATCATTTATTATGTTTTTAACAATGTGGTGCAGAGTCAGTTTTATGATGCCTTTGTATGTCATACACTTCAATTCATTATGATTATAGATAATCTTAGCCTTTTTACTGGATCTTTTAAAAACCGTGGTGGATTAGCTATGTTTACGAAATCATTTCTGAAGTAAACTTTTCTAAATTCAAATGTTAAGGGTCGCGCATTCTAAAAGTTCACAGATACAAAATCGGCAATACTAACATTAAAGATAAAACAACGTATGTGTGGAAGTTTTTGTGTCCCATCACGGTAAGTCAACACAATTTTAAATACAAACCTGAAGCTCGTAGGAAAGCCATAAATATTTCCTTGATAATCAGTGCCGTGAACTTTACCCAGACTAGCATACCATAAACCTCTCGACTTACACAACCCTCCCTCTCAAAACCCCTCCCTTACTCCCACGAAGGAGAAGATTAACAAAATAATTCATTAAGTCTGGACAGTTCCCTCAGATTGTGTTTCTAGTTCCTGCAATGAGACGGTCTAGCCCTCAAGCACATAACAACCGCATCTAAGACAGAACTATGGAATTCTGTTACACAGAATTCTGTTACACAGATAACACACGAAAAATTTGTACAAGGACTGGCCCACGAATCCTGTCGCCACTTCAGGTCACCTACTCCTAACGCAGATAATGAAAGTGCAGACAACACCAACCCACACCAAAAACGAGGCAGAAGAAGCAACTTAAGAAAACACAAAGCAAACAACTGAGACCCAGAACAGCGAAACCACCCACAAGCTGAGAGAAAATAAAGAGGAACTGCTCAAGGAGCCTTAACGCAAAACTGACACACTAATACATGCATCACTGAGGACAACAAGGCTTACCAGTACCAGTTCCCACGACCTGTAAACAAATATTGGGGAATAACAAAAGCAACAAAACGGGAGTTCAGTCTTCATGAGGTTTTATTTTATATTTCGCCAAGAAATTTGTACACTAAGTTAAGGTGGTCCTAAAACCCTTCAACATATTCACAGATATAAGAACTATCCTAGTGGAATCCTTTGCAAGCCCAGATCCTTCCCATGAGACAATTAAGCGTTCTCACACTTTTCACAAAATAATATATACTACACCATCCCTTCTGAAGCCTTCATCACCTCTCCGTCTTAAACCTACTCTTCGTGTGTTTTTTTTTTTTATTTATTTTAATTTATTTGTTCATATATATATATATATATATATATATATATATATATATATATATATATATATAATTTTTTTTTTTTTCAAAAATAAAAAACGTGTTGTATAAACCACCACATTCTTACCTATATCATCCAAGACGGGTATAGCTACCTGTACCTCTAATATCGTATCACCAAACCCCTTCGTTATCAGCATCATATTTCTCTATCCCGTACATGCCTTTCTCAGTCATTTTCTTCCTTCTCCACCCCTCCACTGTCAGGACCCCCGCCCACCAACCTCTTTCATTTGTAGTTGCTATCATATGTCGTTTCGTAAGCATGCGCTCTGTAACCGCAGAGGGCCGCCAGAGCGCCTGTCGAGCAACAGAAAAATAATAGACCTGCAGGAAACCTGATATGCCAGCTGGCTTCTGAGATGCATGTATCGATGGACTTACCTACACTATATCAACCAAAAGTTATAGAACTAGATATTTCATTCAATAATAATAATAATAATAAGTAATAATAATAATTAATAATAATAATATTATTATTATTATTATGTTGATTCATCACAGTCCTCCAATTCGACTGGGTGTATTTATAGGGTGTGGGGTTCGGGTTGCATCCTGCCTCCTTAGGAGTTCCATCACTTTTCTTACTATGTGCCGTTTCTAGGATCACACTCTTCTGCATGAGTCCTGGAGCTACTTCAGCTCTAGTTTTTCTAGATTCCTTTTCAGGGATCTTGGGATCGTGCCTAGTGCTCCTATGATTATGGGTACGATTTCCACTGGGCATATCCCATATCCTTCTTATTTCTTATTTTCAGATCTTGATACTTATCCATTTTTTCCCTCTCTTTCTCTCAACTCTGGTGTCCCATGGTATTGCGACATCAATGAGTGATACTTTCTTCTTGACTTTGTCAATCAAACGTCACGTCTGGTCTGTTTGCAACGTATCACCCTATCCGTTCTGATACCATAGTCCCAGAGGATCTTTGCCTGATCGTTTTCTATCACTCCTTCAGGTTGGTGCTCGTACCACTTATTACTGCAAGGTAGCTGATGTTTCTTGCACAGGCTCCAGTGGAGGGCTTTTGCCACTGAATCATGCCTCTTTTTGTACTGGTTCTGTGCAAGTGCGGACATTCGCTTGCTATGTGGTTTATGGTTTCATTTTTCGTATTGCACTTCCTACATATGGGAGAGATGTTATTTCCGTCTATCGTTCTTTGAACATATCTGTTCTTAGGGCCTGATCTTGTGCCGCTGTTATCATTCCTTCAGTTTCCTTCTTTAGCTCTCCCCTCTGTAGCCATTGCCATGTGTCATCGCTGGCTAGTTCTTTAGTCTGTCCCATGTATTGTCCGTGCATTGGTTTGTTGTGCCAGTCCTTTATTCTGTCTGTCTTTTTCCTGTCTCTGTATATTTCTGGGTCTTCGTCTACTTTTATTAGTCCTTCTTTTCCCATGCACTCTTTAGCCACTCGTCTTCACTGGTTTTCAGATATTTGCCCCAGTGCTCTGTCCTCGATGTTGACGCAGTCCTCTCCCTCCTTCCTTTCGTGTTATGTATAGTCTGTCCGTATTTGCTCTTGGGTGTAGTGCTTTGTGTATTGTCATATGTTTCCTGGTTTTCTGATCTATGCTGCGGAGTTTTCTGCCTTCGTCCATTCCACTATTCCTGGGCTGTATCTGATTACTGGCACTGCCCATGTGTTTATGGCTTTTATCATATTTCCTTTCCGGCGTTGAGTTTTGACTTGAGTATCGCCTTGAGTCTCTGCATATATTCTTCCTGATCGTGTCCTTCATCTCTTGGTGTTTTATATCCCCTCCTTCCATTATTCCCAGGTATTTGTATCCTGTCTCATCTATGTGTTTGATGTTGCTCCCATCTGGTAGCTTTATCCCTTCAGTTCTCGTTACTTTGCCTTTTTGTATGTTGACTAAGGCGCATTTTTCTATTCCAAACTCCATCCTGATGTCCCCAGATACAATCCTTACAGTCTGGATTAGGGTATCTATTTCCTTGATGCTCTACCATACAGCTTGATGTCGTTCCATTGAAACATCCTTAGTACAAAAAGACAAGAGTAAGGGAAATATAGCCAGTAACTACAGGCCTATCACCTGCCTACCAATAATGTGGAAGTTACTAACAGGCATCATCAGTGAAAGGCTATACAACTACCTAGAGGAGACAAACACCATCCCCCACCAACAGAAAGGCTGCAGAAGGAAGTGTAGGGGCACAAAAGACCAGCTCCTGATAGACAAAATGGTAATGAAGAACAGTAGGAGAAGGAAAAACAACCTAAGCATGGCATGGATAGACTATAAGAAAGCCTTCGACATGATACCACACACATGGCTAATAGAATGCCTGAAAATATATGGGGCAGAGAGGAAACACCATCAGCTTCCTCAAAAATACAATGCGCAACTGGAAACATACTTACAAGCTCTGGATAAGACTAGCAGAGGTTAATATCAGGAGAGGGATCTTCCAGGGCGACTCACTGTCCCCACTATCTTCGTAGTAGCCATGATTCCCATGACAAAAGTACTACAGAAGATGGGAGGTGCCGGTACCAACTCAAGAAAAGAGGCAACATTATTATTATTATTATTATTATTATTATTATTATTATTATTATTATTATTATTATTATTATGTACTTAGAAAGCAGATCCTCTCTCCAGCATACTTTATTAAAAGTAATGGCCACTTCAGCAGCGTTACTGAAACAGGCTAGTAGAGCGCCTATAGAGGTCATGAGCAAATACAGGGTGAAAATCGGTGTATAATATTTTGAATTTTGACCCCTGTATTTGATCATGACCTCTGTAGGCGCTCTACTAGCCTGTTAAGTAGCACGGAAAATACCGCTATTAGGAAAATAAAGAAGAATCTCTACAATGTAAACGCTTGAAGTAGCCATTACTTTTAATAAAGTATATTATTTATTATTATTATTTTATTTTTATTTTTTATTAAAAATGACTGCTGCTTCAGCACTGTTAATCTTGTAGAGAGCTTTCTCTATTTTTCTGATGATGGCTTTCTCGTTGTTGCTAAGGACTGAGAGCAACGCACCAAAGGGCATGGTAAAATTCGAGTCATTTGGTTTATTATTGCTTATAAATTCTCTCTCTCTCTCTCTCTCCTCTCTCTCTCTCTCTCTCCAACGCGACGTTTCTTCCTGATTCATAGGACATTATTGTGATGTTGCGGGCCCTTGCGTACGGTCTAGAGAACCTCTCCGGCAGGTTCTCTAGACCGTACTCGAGAGCCCGCAACATCACAATATAAGAAGAAGGACTCGCCACTGGAATCAGTCCCTAAGCAGTCATCGCTTGATAATGTCCTGTGGTTCAGGAAGAAACGTCTCGTTGGAGAGAGAGAGAGAGAGAGAGAGAGAGAGAGAGAGAGAATTGTATAAGCAATAATAAACAAAATGACCCAACCGAATTTTACCATGCCCTTTGGTGTGTTGCTCGCCAGTCTTAGCAACAACGAGAAAGCCGTCATAAGAAAAATAGAGAAGACTCTACAAGATTAACAGTGCTGACCGCAGCAGTCATTTTTAACAAAAAACTATCTACGAGAGGGTCTCCTTCCGAAATGATTATTATTATTATTATTATTATTATTATTATTATTATTATTGATTATTATTATTATTATTATTATTATAACAATAATAGTGTATATTATTATTATTATTATTATTATTGGTATTATTATTATATTATTATTATTAATATTATAAGACTGCTGCATATCCAATATACAAATAAAAGCTGTCAAAAATATATGAATTTTTCGCGTAGACAGAATTTGAAAAATTAATACAAAAACAGTAGCTGCTTAACTGTACACGTTCCATAAAAAATTTACTAAACTTGTATATTATCACTGGGATCTTCGCTCTTATCGACTCAAGTGATAAGAGTCACTTTACGATGAATTTTGTAAAAGATAAAGTACGCTATCCTCAAATACCCTTCACAACGGATATTCATTCAATATGCATTTTTATAGCAGGGTTGAATTTTAACGTATTAGATGTAAATCTAGATAAGTTAGGTGTAATACCTGTTAAGCGTATTTTCCGGATTATGGCAATTAGGGGTCAAAGTCATCTTAGCTATATGAATAGGATTTAGAAACTGGTCATGTTTATCTATTCTGAATGAACCGTATTTTAATTAGCAGTTATTTTGATAAAATCACTTTGATATTTTACTTCGCCCCGAAAAAGGAGAGTATTAAAATCGAACTTATAGTAAACCTCATTGAAGATATTTCCTTATAAAATTTTCATTAAGTGAAGAATATCAAATACAACATAAAGCGGTCGAGTTGTCCTTGTTTACCAGGGTCGGTGATTTTTTTTTTAAATAATAGAAAATAAAAAATCAGTTATTTATTTGATTTTTTATTTATTTGATTTTTTGTTTATTTGTTTTTTTATTCTTTAAATGTTTTTCCATTCCTTGTTTCCTCAAAATGTATTTTATGACAGAATTACAATTGATTTGTCTTTTAGGTTTCCAGTTCTGGCCTAAAGTATGTACTTGCAATTTGTTTATATATATAAATAAATAGATGCAGCTCCACCCATATTTTCAATAAAAAAGACAAAAAAATAATTTGTTTAAATCAATTATTAATCACTCGATTAAATAATCTTGATTTAATCATTGCCAACCCTATTATTTACTCCTATTACCTCACGAATGCTTATAAATTGTATTATTAAATTATATAGAATCCAATGCATTGGCCTTAAGTAATGAAAACCTGATGGCTTTTTGAGTTTAAGGCTCAGTGGAGCTTGTAAACAAACCTCTCAATGATTGTAATAGGTTGATGTTAACGTTAATAAAACGGCCACCCGACCGTACAAGTCGAGATTAAAGTTTTCCACAGGTTTAAGTTGAGAAGACGAGGCCTTACAGAAAGAGAGGGCAATGTGTAGCAAGAGAGAGAGAGAGAGAGAGAGAGAGAGAGAGAGAGAGAGAGAGAGTTGGTGTGTGTTAGGTGAGTGTATGTTGATTTCTTTTTTATTCATATTTGGGCTTTTAGTTTTTAACAGCTCGCTTTTATAGTTCGGTAACTTTTAGGATTCTTCCAGATCACTATATTTTAATGACACGAATAATAGTGGTTGTTGATACTGAAGTTCACTAAAATGAATATCTCTCTCTCTCTTCTCTCTCTACTCATCTCCTCTCTCCTTCTATCCACTCTCTACTCTCAAAATTCTGTAAACTTTTTAACGTGATCTTTATTATGGTTTATGGTATTTATACGAAAACCCCAAGTACCAGTGCTTGAGCAACTCTCCACTATACTTTGTTTTTTTTCTATCTGTCCACCTGCCTGTGGTATTTGCGTATGGTAACACTGCCTCCCGGGTTTTAGATAGTTATGCTATGTGTAAGTTTTAGGTAAATAAAAGGACATCTGGGTGTACTTATGCAACTGAAAAGTGCTTTAATAATTTACTGTAAGCGAATTACACCGTTAATAATCGAAATAGGATATTATTATTATTGTTGAATGTAAGCTGAATGTAACTATTTTAAAGCCCAGGGACGCAGTGTTACCATACGCAAACACCACAGGCGGGTGGACGGATGGAAAAAACCGAGTATATAATTGAATTTCGATTGAATTGGAACAAACGCCCAAATTAAAATTTACTTAAATATAAAATAAAAAAAGAGGAAACGTTAGCGAATATTTCCAAATCTAAGTAAAACAATGCATTTATATTTGAAAACGAGAACAGAGACTCATTATGACCCTAGATTCAACCAAAGATGTAGTTAAAAACTCATTTCGCCTCTCTTTCCGGAAAGGAGTTGACCAAGACTGGGCTTAGTATGTTCTTGTACAGCTGACATTTCATTAGAGTTGGATTTCTGGGGAGTCGGACAACTCGCCCCCCCCCCCCCCCAACACAACACACACACACACACACACACACACACACACACGCCTTCCCCCTCCTCATTCCATTACGTGTTTTATCTGCGTCAGTGTTCATAGTGATTTTAAGAATTCTGAGATGTCGCGTTTGTTGGTTTGTTATCTAAAGTAAATTTATCACGATTATTTTTTATTATTATTATATTTCAAGATAATGGAATTTCCATCAGTGAACTTTATTATTATGCAAACGCTTTATGTAAGATGATGTGTAAATTGAAATTTCGCGCTTCCTGCAATATATGTGAGATTCAGTGTTAACCGTCAACAGTATAATCTTGGTGAGTTTTGTTTTTTGTTGGTATATTTGCTTTAAATTACTCTTCTCTCTCTCTCTCTCTCTCTCTCGCTCTCATCTCTCGTCTCTCATCTCTCTCTCTCTCTCTCTCTCTCTCTCACACAAACCCATCTGTTGCCCACCGTGAGAACATATACAAAAATATGAAAAACGGAAATGAACGGATGATGGTTTATCTAGACTTTGCAAAAGCTTTTGACAAGGACGATCTTAATATATTAGTGAAGAAAATTAGAAACATAATATAGTGGACAAAGTAGGAAGATGGTTAAACGAATTTTTACACAACAGAAAACAGATAGTTACTGCAAACGATGAGAAATCGAATGAAGCTAAGGTAATATCCGGTGTGCCACAAGGTACGGGTGTTAGCTGCATTACTGTTTGTTATTAGTATTGCAGACATAGACAGTGATCTTAAGGACTCGGTAGTGAGTAGTTTCGCCGATGACACAAGAATAAGTAGAGAAATTAATTGCGATGAAGATAGGAACGCGCTACAAAGAGAACTTAACAAAGTATATGATTGGGCAGAGGTAAATAGGATGGTATTTAACTCTGATAAATTTGAATCAATGAATTATGGAGATAGAGAAGGAAAGCTATTCGCATATAGGGGACCTAATAATGAGACAATCACAAATAAGGAAGCAGTTAAAGACCTTGGTGTGATGTTGTATAGGAACATGTTATGCAATGATCAAATAGCAATTCTATTGGCAAAATGTAAAGCAAAATGGGAATGTTGTTACGGCACTTCAAACAAGAAAAGCTGAACACAGGATTATGCTTTATAAAACGTATGTTCGTGTCCACTTTGAATATTGCAATATGATATGGTACCCACACTATCAAAAGGATATTGCACAAATAGAGAGTGTACAAAGGTCCTTTACCGCTAGAATAGAAGAAGTTAAGGATCTTGACTACTGGGAAAGACTACAAATCCTTAAAATTATATAGTCTAGAAAGGAGAAGAGAACGCTACATGATAATTCAGGCATGGAAACAGATAGAAGGAATTGCCGAAACATCTTGGAGCTAAACATTTCATAAAGAGCAAGCAGGTAGATTAATAGTGCTAAAAACTATACCAGGAAAATAAGGAAAGCACACAGGACATTAATCCACTACGCACCAGTATCGACAATGCAGCGTCTATTCAATGCGTTGCCAGCTCATCTGAGGAATATATCAGGAGTGAGCGTAGGTGTGTTTAAGAATAGGCTCGACAAATACCTAAGCTGCATCCCAGACCATCCAAGATTGGAAGATGCAAAATATACCGGAAGATGCACTAGCATTTCTCTGGTAGACATTAGAGGTGCCTCCAACACTGAGAGACCTGGGCAACCCGAGCAAGATGTAAGGTCTGTAAGGTCTCTCATGTTAACCGTCAACAGTATTATCTGGTCAGTTTTTGTGGGGATTCAGGTTACCTTAAGGCACTTGTCATGAAGCCACAATATTTGCTTTAAATACTCTCTCTCTCTCTCTCTCTCTCTCTCTCTCTCTCTCTCTGTATATATATATATATATATATATATATATATATATATATATATATATATATATATATATACATATATATATATGTGTGTGTGTGTGTGTGTGTGTGTGTGTATGTGTGTGTGTGTGTGTGTGATGTGTATCTTGGTTCAACAGTAGCTGATGATAGAAATTTGAATGTAGAACTAACACAGAGTGCAGCGGATGGAAAAATTGGACAAAGATGTCAGGT
>NC_061103.1:25249147-25283264 GCF_015104395.2 Macrobrachium nipponense | reverse complement strand
GAAATTTGGACAAATACTGTAGATTTTTATTCTAGATATTTGCACGTCGTGTTAGATAGGTAGTTAATTCTAATAGTCTCTTCTTTTCATTTGCTAGGAATCAATAGCGCACAGATTCCTAGAAGTTCTGTAACTAGGTTATGGAGTGATCTTCACTGTCGTGTAACGTATGAAGTTGAAACTTATGAAGTTTGAAACTTTGTGAAATGTTTATGTGCTTAACAGTCTCTAATGAGCCTGATTCAGATTGGTTTGCTCTATTTTTATTTGTTTCCATTGCCACTTCTCTTATTCAATTTATTCCTTACCGCTATATGTTTTTTTTTTTTATTTGTACTTGGCTACTTTCTTTGTTGGGGTTCGTAGCACTCTACTTTTGATAATGATGGCATCTAAACTTACACCAAAATTCTTTAAAAATGATCAAGTATTATTTAGCTACTTAAGATATATTTTTGTATCAATGTTTGCGACCTCAGCTTATGGAGTTTCTGGTATAGAATTATATGAGTGTTAAAAAAAATGAAAAATAAAACGTATTAAAAAAAAATACAGCCCGTATTCTTGAATCCCCATGTGTCAATTTCGTAATTTCTCCCAAAAAAGCCATTATCATATCAGTTTTATTTATAAAGCTTATTTTTTATTTTTTATTTTAGCGTTCAAATTAATTAATGCTGTTAATTTTACTCTAACCGCATTTACGCGTGAAACTGAAATGATTACTACATTTTTATCAGAGCAAGACACTTTTGAGCACAGGCCACACACTGGATTTTGGTTGGGTTTTGTTTTTACATTATTTTGCCGAAATTAGAGATAAAGAAATATGCTTTGATTAAATTCCATTTTGATGCCATCCGCTTGGGATTAATATTTCAACTTTTGCTCTTTGGAAAAGAAAAATATTTATTATGCACGTGTGTTGTTGCATATGTAAATTAATATTTGAATAACGCTTTGGAATTATGCAACGGCAGATCATTTCCATAAACAATATGTGTTTATATCTAGCACAAATACAGAAAAATGATTGTTTAATAATAACTATGATTCTCGATAAAGTTGTGAAGGTGGAACATTAACTTAAAATTGTCTTGAAAAAACGTGTTTTCATCTTTTTCAACGGACAGATTCCTCCATCTTTCTGTGACTGTGAATTCAGTAGAGTGCCTCGAAACTCTACCTGTATAGATTATAGAGCTAAAATTACTTATATTAGTAGGATTAGAGGTCTTGAGTGCAGCCAAGATTGTGTTCCACGCAAGATACAACTGCAGCCTGATTTTGATAAGTAGTTCCTCATTGGATGAGTGGATTACGTGCTCGCCTGCCGATTCGGCAGTCCCGAGTTCGACCCGCCCTGCCAACATAGAATCAGAAGAATTTGTTTCTGGCGATTAGAAATTAATTTATCGTTATAATGTGGTTCGGGTCCCACAACGAAGCATTTAAGTCTTGTTGCTAGGTAACCAGTTGGTTACTAGCCAGGTAAAAATATCTAATCCTTCGGGCCAGCCTAGGAGAGCTGTTAATCAGCTCAGTGGTCTGGTTGAACTAAGATAAACTTTAATAGTAACGGTAATTAACGGTAAGAACGAGAAGTGAAAAGTTTAAAGAGACACTTGTTGAGGTTTTTTCTCCTCCTCCTCCTCCTCCTCAGGCAGTCGGATCACATAATCAGTGAAACCGCACTATTTAGTAAGCCAATGTGTGTGTAATTTACAACATAATTAAAAATAACTTTGTGTGAATATCTGTGGTCTTAATTATAAAACTTTCTGCGTACATAGTGTTTGTTTCACTTATGCATATTTATTTTGTCCTTGTCGATAATCATACGAAGACATTTTTGTGTTTCCCGTTGATACGCGTGCGCGTGTATCTATCTATCTATCTATCTGTCTATATACATAGGTAGATAGAGAGATAGATAAAATAGGTATGATATATATATATATATATATATATATATATGTGTGTGTCCATATATATATATATATATATATATAGATATATATATATATTATATATATATATATATATATATAATATATAGTATAGTTAGTCTTTTCGCTTTTGCGAAAGACTGTTTGTTTTTCCTTACGACTGTCATTCGTAAGTATTTCTGGTTCCTTCTTTCTCCTATGTGATATCTTAGTAGAGTGGTTCTTCTTAAATTAAAGGAGATGATTCAAACGGATAAGTTGAAAATGGTACAACAACTTTATTCTGTAACTCCATAACAAGAGAGACAGTTCGGTCGTGAGACCGTTACGTTTGATCGATCTGAATGAACTGCCATATTAGAGCATCACGTTGATAGCGAAACATTAGCTATCTCAGCGATTCACATAAAAACATACGTAGTCCGCCGGCTCGGAAGTTACAAGTTTCCGGCGTAGGTTAACAGGTCAACCGCTTCCCATGGAAGGTGTGTTGAAAAAGGTAGACAATATACAACATGATGACATATCAAACAAACCTAAACCAGGCTACTGCAGACATCGCATAGCGTAATCTAGATCTGCCTTGGTCTCGTAGGAACCCTCCTAATGCCAATGACCTCAGGTCATGGGTTTTTATTTACAGATTATGTAATTCTAAAATGTATTTATTACATTAGGCTCGGACAGCTACCATTCAAGCCTTGAATAACAAAAGTTACTTTAAACATGGTTTCTTAGGAGCGTGCTCGTAACATATGTTTAGTATAAACATAACAAGTGATTAAATGCATAAAAAGGTTCTGTTACATACCCTTTTGGACATATTCATAAACAAAGATAAATGCATGGAAAATCTAGATCCATGTTTGGTAATAATAATAGGTATTACCCAAAAATAATCAAAAGGTAAAAATCAAAAGGTAAAAATCAAAAGGTTAACATGTATACATGATTATTATGATAATAGGTAACCTGATTAAGAATAGTGGTTACTGATAGATTATGGTAATAGGTAACCTGATTAAGAATAGCGGTTACTGATAGATTACAACATGATCATGGATAATTGTTAAAGAGTACTTGTCACTCTTTGTAATAGGTAAATATAATGGTACAATTGTATAATAGTATAATTGTGCACAGATTAATATATAGGGCTGGTATATTTTATTAGGTGCCCGAAAAATACCTTTAGGAGTATATTAATGTATATATATTGGGCTATAATATTTTATTAGGTGCCGGGAGATACTTTAAACTGTTCAAATAGCAAAGGACGTGAGTCTTTCTTGTCCTACATTTTGCCAGCATACAGACCGCTTTTCACACAACAACACAATTCCAGACAATTTTCCTAGGCACCAAATGAAATGGCCAGTTTCAAGCCGGGCCCTGAACTCAAACGCCTTGAGTGTAACGGGTACGTCATCTGGACGGGACAATACATTTCCTTGGAGATCCTTCTGTGTACGCCTCAGCCTACGCCAAGCAAAGCTGTTGATGACGATAACCAATATGGCCGTCACGCTGAACACGGCCAGCAGAACGTAGTAACGAAGATTTTCTCCACCTGCATAAGTCGGTGACGCGTGGTTCATCTCAGCCAGTTGCGTCAAACGATGAGCCACCCGCGCGTTGTATGGGAGAGGTAGTGATGGGATAATTGTAGACGCCCAAGTATAGTTCGCAAATTACGCCTTCTCACGTATTATCGTGTTGACTCCTCTGACGGTGTAGTTTTGTAGATTGTCCCCGTACAACCATCAGCTGCTACAAAGATTGGGAATGGGCGGTGGTCCCGTCCGGGCATACGACGTGGAAACCGTCTTTGTCGTATCGGATCCAGGAGCCATTATTCATTCTGTAATTGAATTTATTACCGTAAAAGGGATAAAGTTTCCTCAGACAACCTTCGCGTGTATGAGAGAGAGAGCTGTTTAGCACTATGCCTAACTCACATGAATCCGTTGATATAGGATAGAATTCAAAAGAGTCAGCTGTACAAATTTTATTATTCATGGCTTCTGAACAGTGATTGAGTTTATCTAAGTCTTTAATGACTGTAAATAATTTCCTATCAGAAGAAATCAGAACATACCCCGTCAAATTGGATATTACTGGACTTGCGTTATTCGTCATGAAAGTAGGAAACGGTGCTATTTTGTATGATTGCCAAGCATCGGAAGAATCAAAAGGTATGGTGATCATAATCCTATAATTTTCAACGCTGACTGATATTAGGCTATAATAGAACTCTACTTTATGGGCGTCTAATAAAGGAATATAACCTAGTTTCTCCAAAGTTAACGTCAGATCTTTAATAGGCATAAGGTGTGGAGATAACACACCCTTTGTCGCTAACGTAATAGCTTCTAACATAGTCTTTTGATTTCTCAAATAAAATGTGATATTTTGACACGGATATGATCTATTTTCGAACTATAGTAAGCTAACGTAGCCAGCAAATGTTGAACTTCCATAATCTGATCGATATTATTTGAATGTTCGTTTACCAAACTCATTATTTGATTGATTGAGGATAACTGGCTGCGAAGTTCAGACAAAGCTAATTTATTTTGATTATTTATCTTAAGGCGATTTGAAATTCCTAAGCCTAGATTCGCAACAGATCCCAAGATGTTTAGTCCAGCCAGAATAAGCGGGTTGCGGCGTTCGAGATTATTGTGCCGCACAGACCACATCAGCAAGTCACGAGCAAGTTCCTCTGCCTCAGCAGTTTTTATTTTGTATGTCATAAGACAACATTTCCGCGACGCTTAGGGTTTGAGCTAGCGAAATCCCTGAGTTAGCATGAAAATTACGTTGGTGCATTTCCTTAAGCGAAATGGCAAACCTCATCAGGTCATTCTTTAAGTTAAGGACGTCATCTTCAGGCAAAAATATGGCCTGCATATCCACTTCTATGACTATATTACTCGACACCATAAAAATGTCTTCTGTTCTCTCGATAATCGAGCCATGATTAAATTCTATTTCTTTCATCTTAGCGCTCTTTCCATACAACAAAGATGTCTGAACACACAATATCACTCCTAACAATAACAGATTCATTTTTGAAAACCTGCAATGAGTAAAATATATGTAATAACTCGTGTAAAAGAATAGGTTTACATACAAATATGATATATATATATATATATATATATATATATATATATATATATATATATATATAAATTATTATACAAGTTTCATAAATACAACCATTTTTTCCCTCACTCCATCTGCCTTTCTTTAGATTCTGATATGTGCCAATGGAACTATTCTCATATCAGTGGGTTTTGGATACATTTTGAACCTAAATCTATTGGCCGTTAATGTTTCTAAAATGTTAAACGGGCCTTCAAACTTAGGTGTCAGTTTATAATTTAAACCTTTACGTATACTTGTATGTATACCTGATCGCCCACGGCATATGTTTCTAGTTGGCTTAGCTATTTTATCATGATTTCTTTTCATTATAATTTGTGCTTCTAGATTCTACGAAGTATATTATAGCGACTTATGCTTGCATCCATAACATCCTTTAGAGGATTTGATAAATTAGTTCTAGGCGTTAATACAAGGAAAGGTGTTCTAGCTGGGATACCGTACAGTGCCTCGTGCGGTGTCATTTTAATAGACACATGATACGAGTGATTAAGTGTGCTTAGTACCGCAGGTATGGCAATGTCCCAGTTGGGGTCTGCCTACCCTAACAGGTGACCCTTAAAATGTTTAAAACCTTACGATTTGCCCTTTCCACTAGCCCATTAGACTCTGGGTGATAGATCATGGTATTGATTTTCTTTATGCAAAGGAATTCGCACAAGGAGTTAAGGAAATGATTATTGAACTCCCTGCCCGAGTCTGATATAATGGTGTGTGGAATTCCATGTTTACAAATGTAGCACTCGTAAAACTTTCTAGCGCACTCGATGCTGCGGTTTTTGTTTTAAGCGCTATCAGTTCTGTATATCGAGTCAAAGCATCTATGATTACTAGGAGGTGCTTATTTCCTCTGTCTGACTCGTAAAATCCTGTTAATAAATCTAAGTGTACTCTTTCAAAGGGTTGATTTGGCACGGGTAAGCCCTAGCTGACAGGTGTCTTCGTTTGCCCATTTGATTCTTGACAAGTGCGACAATTTGCTATGTGCTTTTTTATATCTGTAAGCATCGTATGCCAATAAAATAAGGATTTTGCTTCTGTGACATTAGGGAATAACCCGGGTGTCCATGCAGTGGATTTTCATGCAACCATTTTAAGACAGTGGGTATGAGTGAGATAGGTACCACCACCTGGTTGTTATTCAACTGTGGTGTGTTGCGGGTTTTCCTCGTCACGGATCTACACAGGATATTATCTTTGATTATATAATTCTGCTGCTTATACTTTATATATTCCTTTTCCTTGGGATTTCTGTTTAACGCAATGATGATTTTTTCTATTTGCGGATCTTTTCTTTGTTCCGTCTGTAATAGTTCAGCACTCCAGCCCAGATCTTCCTGTTCAGATATAGTTTTAACAATGGGCGTGGAGGTTGAGATATCTATTAATTCAGCTAATGGCTCGGTACAAGATGAAGAGGGGTTGCGTGATAATGCGTCAGCAATGATATTTGCTTTCCCAGGTAAATACCCGATCCTTGCGCCAAAGTCCTGGATGATCATGTGCCACCGAGTTCGCTTAGGGCTGTGACTAAAGCCTTTAAAGAAGTCGGTTAGGGGCTTATGATCAGTGAGAACCTTGATGGGATAACCGTATATAAATTTAAAATGCACGAGTGAATTAACAATAGCAAGCCCATTCCTGTCTATTACTGCCTATTTACTTTCGGAAGGTCTCAGTTTACGTGAATAAAAAGCTATATGGAAAAACTGTTTATCATATTGTTGAAGCAATACCCCACCTACTCCTAGGTCTGAGGCGTCTTTTGCTATAAAGAATTCCTTACCGAAGTCAGGAAATTTCAAGATAGGAGAACTACACAGTTCATCTTTCAATTTATCGAACGCCTGTTGATGATTTTCAGACCATATGAAATCTACGCCCTTTTTTATAAGATCGGTTAGGGGAGCGGCTATGATGGAGTAGTTCCTAATGAACCTCCTATAATATCCGCTACAGCCTAAAAATTGCTGTATTCCCTTGACGTTAGTAGGTATCGGAAAGTTACGGATAGCCGATACCTTATCATGGACTACTTTTAAGACCTTCACTAGACACCGTGAAACCTAAATAGACTAGTTCTGTTTAAAAAATTCACACTTACTTATCTTTACCCTTAAATTATGCTGCCCTTAGTCTTTGTAGCACTAACTCTAATTTACGTAGATGTTCTTCTAAGGTATTGGAAAAGATTACTAGTTCGTCCATGTAGGCATGTAGGATATCTCCTAACAAGTCTCCAAACACAATGTTTATCATTCTAGTAAAAGTCATAGGAGCACAACGTAAACCAAAAGGCATACGCAAAAATTCATAATGTCCCCTGGCTGTGCTGAAGGCAGTGTATGGGATACTCTCTTCTTCCAACGGAATCTGATGAAATCCTTTTAGTAGGTCCAAGCTGGTGAAATATTTGTTCTGACTTAGTAGAGATAGAATATCGTCAGTACATGGTACTGGGAATCGGTCAGGGATTGTTTCCTCATTTAAGCGACGAAAATCGACGCATATCCGCCAAGTTCGATCTTTTTTTCGGTACTACTATTAACGGAAAATTATAAGGGCTGTTTGATTTCCTAATGACTCCTTCTTTTAGCATTTTACCTACTTCCTCAGTTATCTCATTCTGAAATTTCATAGGAAGTCGGTACGAAGGTACATAGATTACTTTCTGTTTGCTCGATGACATCCGTTTTTCCTAAGGTTCCATCCGTAGTGGAAAAAACATCATGATATTCAGTTAAAAGATTCAAAAATTTCTGCTGAATTTCTTCTTCTTGAATGTCCTTATTGATTTTGTTCTTTATAGATTGCAAAAGGGATTCATCCGCAACTGATTGAGCGTGATTTATCTCAGCTACGGTAAGAATGCGATGTTTATAAACTTCCGCATCCAAGATATGTTGATTTTTGTGGATTACTAAAGTGGTATTCAAATGATTACAGACTTCGATGTGACATTGTTGTTGTGAGCCGACTGTATAAATGGCTTGTGTGACGGATAATCCGTGTGTTTTCAGAGTGTCGGAAAGGATTAACATTTCAGATCCTGGCAAGGTTTTCTTTACACGCACTAATATGTTCGAAGTTACGTTCGGCTCGAGAGTTTGCGTGCAAGCTGATATTACGGGCGAGCGAGAATTCTGTTGGGTCGCATGTATTATTCTTGGTTCATGAGACAAGTGATTGGTTCTTCGATATAAGTGACTACTCTGTCTGTCTCCTTATTATCTAAAACTGATTTTAGGGTATTAGAAGACTTATAGAATTTTCCTTTGATATACACGCCGTGTTTTGCAGGTGCTAAGGTAATATTTTGAGTGCCCATAGACGGGTATCCGATAATTACTGCGGGATACATATTAATGTTTTGTACAACGATAAGGTATCGATAAACGTGCGCTTACCGACCTTGTACTGAACATGAGTTACTCATACCACATTTAATTCATTATTTCCTAAGCCCGAGAGTCTTATTCCGGACTTCTCTAGAGGGAAGTTTGAAAAGAGTAAATGATGAGTCCTTAAATCCATGATATTACGTGGACTACCAGAATCAAAGAACAAAGTAAATGACTTATGGTCCAAATTTACTGCATGTAAGGTTGGTCATAACTCGTCTTGACTAATAATTGCATGAATTTGTTGCAAATCTACGGGAACCTGCACCGATTTTTTGGATTCGGCCGTGTGTTTCATAGGAAAATCGATTGCCTCACAATGATCTGATAAATGATTAAACTGATTATTTGATACAAAAGATGTTGATATTGATGACCCAACATCGTCCTCTCCCCCCTTGGAGCGAACTACGTGGTATTTGCTTTGTTTAGCACACCTTGAAAATTCGCTTGACCTTGCAAGTTCTGGCTAGATGGCCCAGGAACAGAGGTACCTGAAGCACGATTTGTTTGTTTCTGCTGTTGAGCAGCATTGCCGTTTGCTTGTTTCTTTTTATAGTACTGAGGACCCTTCTTTTTATTTGCACTGGCAACTGTTTGCGTGTTTGTAGGATTCTGCTGTTGATTCCGCGAGTAGCAACGATTATATGAATGAGTGGAACTATTATGTATTGAACAAAAACGCGTCCGACAGTCTGAAATCATGTGACCGGTCGTTTACAGTTATAACAAACCATCCCTGCAACTTGATTATTATTATGTACCACGTTTACTTGTTGTGGCTTATTCTCATTTTTTGCAAAAACTTGAGTGAGCGAAGGATCTAGGTCGGTACATTTAGACATGTGTTTTTTTATTTGTTTATACACCATCTAATTCCGTACTGCTGGGCTGCAATTTTTGTCAAAACACCGCACTAAAGCTTCAGGCAACATTGCTGTAATGCTCGTGAGGTAAATTAGATGGATAAAATCTTTCACGGTGATTCTGGCACTCGTAACCCACCCGGAGTTACTTAAACTAACTTGATGTTCGTTTAGCCGGTCGGCAATTAGCGCCGCCCACTCGACAACATTAAGCTGAGTCATGGAGGCTTGGTTAAGGATATTTCTCAATGCCAATACTACATCTAAAGCCTCTTCACCCCCATACACGGCACGTAATCTGATTTTGAACTCGTCCCATGTAGTCGCCTCTTGGAAAGAAACACCCCTTAGATATGCACTTGCGTCTCCTTTAGCAAAGTCTATGAAGCTTTTGGCTTCCTATAATTGTGCACAGATTAATATTTAGGGCTGGTATATTTTATTAGGTGCCCGAAAAATACCTTTAGGAGTATATTAATGTATATATATTGGGCTATAATATTTTATTAGGTGCCCGGGAGATACTTTAACTGTTCAAATGCAAAGGCGTGAGTCTTTCTTGTCATACATTTTGCCAGCATACAGACTGCTTTTCACACACAACACAATTCCAGACAATTTTCCTAGGCACCAAATGAAATGGCCAGTTTCCTGTAATTGTACAGCTGGGTCCTGTGATGCTTTTTGCATTTAAATGAGCGTCTACAGATGAGATCCATGCCTCAACATTTTGAGGCAGGAACCCATTGACCCGACCTTGAAAAGGGACAATTGCTGACCTCGCGCTTACAAGAGTCACCACATTCGGGTTGCCAGCCGGAGTAGTTGCCATGTTCACTTTTACTTTTTTCTTATCACTCCCTATTCCTTGCGGTCCTATCAAAATATCTATAAGAGTACACTCGACCACTACATAAAACGAATATGCAATATACTGTATAAATGTGTTGTAAATAATAGGAAAATCCCCTAAAAAGATACAGAAATACAGATAATTTGATAAAGATATTATACGGATAATTCCTGCAAGAAAACATAGCAACAACGAGAGAAAAAAAAATAGTCTTGCGGGCGAGAACTCGTAGTTGAAGATTGATTCTGTAATGAATGAGGATTAAGATGGCGAACAACTCACCCCAGAATACTGGACGATCGACTCCTGATGAACAACATTCACTGAGAAAAAACCTGAATAGATAAAATTGTACTTAACTCTGGATTATATGTTGAAGGATTGTTGACATGGGACGACGTCACAGTTTCTTCTCGTCCTCGCGTCGGAAGTCGTTATGACGTCACGGTCTCCTCTCTGCCTCACGTTGCATGAAGAAGTCCAAGATTGATGACGTCACAGCCTCCTTCTCGCGTTGCTTCCTCTTGGCCTACTCTTTGCGTCCTTGCTAGTGATCGCGCGTTGTTTTCTTTATGTATGTGTTTTTCTTCTTTCTGTTGATGTTCGATGCTGCTCTCGTCCGGTGTTGATTCTCGGAGATATGTGACAACAGTCACTCAATCGTCGATGTTGATGCTTGTATTCTTCTCGATGAAGGACATATCTTCGTCTTCATAAATGTTGCGTTGATTGAAGATCCCGTTTCCTCTGTTTAGTATTGATTTATAGGTGGAAGTTGGTTATTGCAGTTCTTCGGTCGGCTGATATGGGTCTTGTTAATCTTATTCTTCGTCAATAGCTGCCACCAAATTTTAGTCTTTTCGCTGTTTGTTTTTCCTTACGACTGTCATTCGTAAGTATTTCTGGTTCCTTCTTTCTCCTATGTGATATCTTAGTAGAGTGGTTCTGCTTAAATTAAAGGAGATGATTCAAACGGATAAGTTGAAAATGGTACAACAACTTTATTCTGTAACTCCATAACAAGAGAGACAGTTCGGTCGTGAGACTGTTACGTTTGATCGATCTGAATGAACTGCCATATTAGAGCATCACGTTTATAGCGAAACATTAGCTATCTCAGCGATTCACATAAAAACATACGTAGTCCGCCGGCTCGGAAGTTACAAGTTTCCGGCGTAGGTAACAGGTCAACCACTTCCCATGGAAGGTGTGTTGTAAAAGGTAGACAATATACAACATGATGGCATATCAAACAAACCTAAACCAGGCTACTGCAGACATCGCATAGCGTAATCTAGATCTGCCTTGGTCACGTAGGACCCTCCTAATGCCAATGACCTCAGGTCATGGGTTTTATTTACAGATTATGTAATTCTAAAATGTATTTATTACATATTATATATATATATATATATATATATATATATAATATATATCTATATATATATATATATATATATATATATATATATATATATATATTATTATATATATAGGGCCGATTGGGTTGTGTGTGTGCTGTATGTATATCCACAGTAGGGGAAAAGGGCCCAAATCCGCGCGTTTCCGGACATGAGTCCTTTTGAGGGGCGGGTCATCCGAGATAAGAGTTTATCTTCTTAAATGAGGTATCTTTTAATTAGTATTTAAGAGTTCGACCATGACGTCACCATATTATCTACATATATAAAATGTTTTTTCACTTGTAACGTAGCTCATGTATGTGCATAAGGTATAATTATCGCGCCACTTGACACCAGTATGTACTCTGCTTTTTCTGTTTGTCTCTCTCTATCTCTCTCTCTTCTCTCTCTATCCTCCAGTGAGCGTAATCTGACTCTGCTTCTGGTGACTGCCTATCACAAAGTTCATGTTCAAATGGGAAGTATCTGTCGCACCGCCCTATCACTGGCCCCCCGAGGTAGAGGAGGGGGAGGAGGAGGAGGAGGAGATGAGTAATTCAGTTAACAGAGACATCTTTTAGGTCCTGCAATGCAATTAAGGGGAGGTGAACTCGATAAGATAGTACAACAGAGGTTGAGGAGATGATTTCTAACAGGAGCTATCTGCCGAATCGCCTTTATCACTGAGGTATCTGGCGCATTGCCCTAACATTTGATAAGATTTATTTTTCGTTACGAGTGGGATTCTACCCTGCACCAGTACATATTTCTCTCTCTCTCTTTTCATTTTTCGATCCTTTAAAGGACGAGACAAAAATAACAAAAACTCAATATGGCATTTACAACAGGATTTTATTTGTTGTCAAGGTACAGCATCACAACGAGATATAACATATTGGAAAATGGGCGTACATTTCATGACAGCATTTCCACATCTGACGATTACACTTCCCCGCCCGTTTCATCACATTCAGGACATTCAAGAATTATTCCCGTAGGACGCTTCCAAACTTATTACAGCCAACCATCCGGCTCAGTTGATGTTACAGGACGGTCGATAACTAACACGCTGGAACAGAAATTGTAGGCGTATTAATTTCAGGATTATATCATTAGCATAATATTAGCAAAGTATGTATAAAGTATCTGAATACTGCTGATATGTGAGCATTAAAAAAAAAAAACGCAGTATTCCATATATATGTTACCTTTCACGCCTGAGCCGACAGTTAACGCGACCGAAACGAGAAGAATAGGGTATAGGATGTGGCACCTATCCTGGGAGGGGAGCGTCTGTCCCGCAGCTTTAAACATTCGTAATAAGTTATGGCTCTTTTACTACCCGACTTCCAATCTGAACATTTTGTCTTTTTGAAATATTTGAAATACTATCTCGTTACCCACCGATCATTCCTGTATAAATGGTGGACGGTAAAAACCTCTTTCATTCTCGAAAGTATATTTCTTATTCCATGGTGACTAACGCAGCGTACGAAAAACAGAACGTAAAGTCCGCACTTATACGAAATATCCGGCTGTATCTGTCTTTTAACTTCGTAAACGGAATATTGAGAATGATTACGTAGAAATCTGGAGAATCCTTGCGAATAAAATTGAGGCTCGATAGGGTACTGTCAAAGAAGATATTATTAACATCGGAAGATGACTCTAAGGTGTTAGACATAAAGACTAAAGGTTTACTCCTACATAACGGTAATATAAACCCTCCTACATCATCTGAGGCGAATATTCCTAAATATCTAATTAAAGGCCCTAACGTGTCTTTTAAAGATACTTCTAATTCTTTAGTCTCCATCCCTTTCACCCTCTAACGTCGCACTGAATTATCCTATGAATCAATTGATAAAATACCATTCGTATCCCCGAAAAGCATTACTACGTGAGGCGCTGCCACTGGCCCTGTCAAACCTAATTGTTATCCTCATACTAGCGGAAATTTCAACCGGTAGCGAATCTTCCATATCCTCGGTCGTGAAACTAAAACAGAAAATAGATCTCCCCCTTTTAAAAGCATCGTAAGAGATCATGTTTTCATGTCCGGCCCCGATTGCCTTCTGCATCTCTTAAAATAATTGCGTTATTCTCCCGGGGAATGTACTCAGAATATTACATATAGTCTCCCGTTAATAGTGATATGTATATTACTTAAATCGCAGTGTTCGAAATATAACCCATTCCTGGCATATTTTCCCTTCATATTTACCAAGGCAATTGTTAACTTCTCGGGAATACACGTTCCAAACGCTTGATCAATTATAGATGATTCATTCGTTCCTATGATATACGTTTTATTACAATGTTTTATCGAGTACATAATGTAACGGTTTAACTAATAAAGCCTCATTCAAAGCGGACATGGCGTTATAGTGCGGGGTAACCCTATCAATCCATAATTTTGCCTTCTCCACGTCCAACTGGTTCAAGCCTCCATTTATATCTGTACCCAAAATCCAGCTGTTACTAGCCATTTCTAGCCTAATTCTCAAATCTACCGAATCTAGTAAATACATGTCAGTACTCGCTAGATCAAGGAGCAAGGGGAAGTATGTATGTATTCCATCTGATTTAAGAGTTGTCATGACACCCGTTTCCCACCTGGCAGCGTCCTGAAAGGTATTAGCAGTGAATGCTCTAGTTATTAATCGATCAGGTGTTTGGAACATTTATTCCCAAGAAGTTAACAGTCGCCTTGGTTGATGTGAAGAATTTTTCGGGAGAATATGCCAGGAACAAGTTATCTTTCGACCACTTTGACTTAAGTAAATATACGTATCACTATTAACAGGAACATTATATATAATATTCAGAGTACATTCCCCGTGAGAATAACGCAATTATCTTACGAAACGCAGAGGCAATCAGGGCAGTCGTGGCAGTCTCTGCCTCCAAGGTCCTGGATGGAGACAATCAGTTCTCTCTGCCTCTGATCGCTTGGGAGGCCAAGGTACTGGACAGCCACAATTGGCTGTCTCTGCCTCCAATGGCCTGGAAGGCCAAGGTCCTGAATGGAGATTATTGGCTTTCTCTGCGTGCAATCACCTAAGAGACAAGATCCAGGACGGAGATGATCAGCTTACTCTGCCTCTGGTTGCCTGGTGTGCCAAGGCCCTGGACACACCAGGTAACCAGAGGCAAAGTGAGTTGATCATCTTTGGACAAGGTCTCCATCCAGGTGCTTGTCCTCCCAGGTGATAGGAGGCAAATAGGGCTGGCTGATCATCTCTGTCCAGGCCCTTGGTGCACCAGGCAACAGAGGCAGTGTGAGCTGATCATCTCCGTCCAGGACATCTTCCTTTCAGGAGATTGCAATCAGAGAAAGATGATAATCTCCATCCAGGACCTTGGCCTTCCAATCTTGGCAGTCCAGAACCTACTCCTCCCAGGCGATCAAAGGCAAAGATGGCTGATTGTCTCCATCCAGGACCTCAGCCGACGGTTGGCAGCACTCCCACAAGCGCTACCGATCGCCAGGGTGGACAAGGTCCTGGATGGAGACAATCTGCCCTCTCTGCCTCTGATCGCCTGGGAGACCAAGGTTCTAGACTGCCACGATTGGCTGTCTCCACCTCCAATGGCCTGGGAGGCCAAGGTCCTGGGTGGAGATTATCGGCTTTCTCTGCCTGCAATTGCCTGAGAGGACAAGGTCCTGGATAGAGACAATTGGCTGTCTCTCCCTCTGAGCCGTTCGTCGGCAGCGCTCCCACCAAGCATCACCGATCGCCAGGGAGGCTTAGGTACTGGACGGAGACGATTGGCTGTCTCTGCCTCCTAGCCGACGGTCCCGCAGCGCTCCCACCAAGCGCCACCGACGCCAGGGAGGCCAAGGTCCTGGACGAGACAATTGGCTGCCTCTGCCTCCAAGCCGACGGTCGGCAGCGCCCCCTCCCCATAAGCGCCACCGATCACCAGGGAGGCCTAGGTCCTGGACGGAGACAATTGGCTGTCTCTGCCTCCGAGCCGACGGTCGGCAGCACTCCCACCAAGCGCCACCGATCACCAGGGAGGTTTAGGTCCTGGATGGAGATAATTGGCTGTCTCTGCCTCCGAGCCGACGGTCGGCAGCGCTCCCACCAAGCGCCACCAATCGCCAGGGAGGTTTAGGTCATGGATGGAGATAATTGGCTGTCTCTGCCTCCGAGCCGACGGTCGGCAGCGCTCCCACCAAGCGCCACCGATTGCCAGGGAGGCCAAGGTCCTGGACGGAGACAATCGTCCGTCTCTACCTCCAAGCCAAAGGTCAGCAGTGCTCATACTAAGCGCCACTGGCCGTCTCTGCCTCGCAGCTGATGGTCGGCAGTGCTCCCACCAAGCGCCACCGATCACCAGGAAGGCCTAGGTCCATGACGGAGATAATCGGCTGTGTCTGCCTCGCAGCCGAGATGGTCGGCAATGCTCCCACCAAGTGCTACCGAACACCAGGGAGGCCAAGGTCTAGGACGGAGACAATGGGCCATCTCTGCCTCCCAGCCGATGGTTGGCAGCGCTCCCATCAAGCGCCACCGATTGCCAGGGAGGCCAAGGTCCTGGATTGAGACAATCGACCGTCTCTGAATCCCAGCCGACGGTCGGCAGCGCTCCCACCAAGCGCCACCGATTGCCAGGGAGGGCACGGTCCTGGACGGAGACAATCGACCGTCTCTGCCTCCAAGCCGACAGTCGGCAGCGCTCCCACCAACCACCACCGATCGCCAGGGGGGCGCAGGTACTAGGGAGGTGACGTTCGGCAGCGCTCCCACCAAGCGCCACCGATCGCAGGGAGGCCAAGGTCCTGGACGGAGACAATCGGCTGTCTCTGCCTCCGAGCTGACAGTCGGCAGCGCTCCCACAGATCGCCAAGGAGAGGCCTAGGTCCTGGAACAGAGACAATTGGCTGTCTCTGCCTCCGAGCCGACAGTCGACAGCGCTCCCACCATGCGCCACCGATCGCCAGGGAGGCCAAGGTCCTGGACGGAGACAATTGGCAGTCTCTACCTCCAAGCCAACGGTCAGCAGCGTTCACACCAAGCGCCAATGGTCGGCAGCGCTCCCACCAAGCGCCACAAATCTCCCGGAGGCCAAGTTCCATGACGGAGATAATCGGCCGTCTCTGCCACGCAGCCGACGTCGGCAGCGCTCCCACCAAGTGCCACCGCTCGCCAGGGAGGTCAAGGTCCAGGACGGAGACAATGGGCCGTCTCTGCCTCGCAGCCGACGTTCGGCAGTGCTCCCACCAATTGCCATTGATCGCCAGGGAAGCCAAGGTCCTGGACGGAGACAATCGACCGTCTCTGCCTCCATGGCGACAGTTGGCAGTGCTCCCACCAAGCACCACCGATTGCCAGGGAGGCCAAGGTCCTGGACGGAGACAATCGACCGTCTCTGCCTCCATGGCGACAGTTGGCAGCGCTCCCACTGTACAAGACATTTCATATTCTCACATGGCGACGGAGGAAATACTAGTAATTATTAAGAACTTGGTATTTCAATTGCCCTACTCTTGGTACCATCAAACTGTCTTTCCTGCCGTCCAGTCTTTAAAGATGGGTAGTTTGCTAACTCCTCCTCCTTCCATATGCTTTACTCGAGCGAAAACGCGACGAGGAGCCAGGCAGCCCGGCCGTCAGGCAGACTCGGAGAGAGACTCAGAGAGTCTCAGAGAGAGAGACAGAGAGAAGAGAGCAGAGCCTCACTCACCTGGGAAAGGTTCCTACAATTTTGATTCGTCCGATATGCTTGTCTTAGGCTAAAGGCTTTTTATTGGGATCCCTGGTCTACGTCATGCCTCTTGAGAAAAGTTCTGCCGAAATCCATCTGCAACGCCTTTGTGCATGGTTCGACAATGGTGAGTACCAAGAATATATAGGGCTTAATTTTAAGGTTATCATTGCGAACTCTCATTGCCTTGTGTTGTTGCCTATCAAGTTTTCCTGTCTGTCATTTTAACTTATGAAGATTCGTAATAGTTTTTTGTGGTCAATATGTTTTATACATCGTATTCTCTTGTCCTTTCAGGTGATTTAGCTCTCGGACTAGTAACTCTAGCTTATTCATAAATTCACATTGTTAACACTTGGGTAAGAGAATCGTCTAATACATTAATGTTTCGAGTGGTTATATTTATGACGTATTGTCTCCCATATTACGACCGAGCAAATTTATATTAGGTTTACCGTTCATTTGTCAGGATGGTGTTGGTTTCGGTGTATCGGCCTTTTATTTCCTTCCTGATACTATTGTAAACCTCAGTTGCTCAATTGTAAGGTAATTTTAAGTGGGTTATTATTCCTATGGGTATATTCTTCTACATAAATGACCATGACTTTTAGATACTAATCTTCCTGAATATTTCTTTACAGACAGCGAGCGAAGCAGAACGGAGGAAACGCCCTACGATCTACGTGAATTGCCTTGTTCTCCTACAGTTGTTTATAACTACGGTACTACGTCATTTTAAAGGCTTATTTATGTAATAAATATCATTATTTAATTACATTTTTCCTTCCAACCGTTTATTTCAAACCACAGATTTTTTATGGTGTTCTGCCTTATGGCGCCCAACGTGGGCAACACGAAGAAAGGTGCTTCATGATGGTGCAGATGATCCAGTAGAGAATTGACCACGACTGGGGCTCCCAATAGTCTCTCATATTTCTATTTGCAGGACATTGACATTTCCTTTCCAGGATATTAACATTTTATTGAAATAAATATAATTTTCCTTTTCAGAAAATTCACGTTTTTTGTTTTGCATTTGTTATACTTTTGTCATAATGGATAACCTACAGGTACTGATCGGTAAACGAAAAGTCATTCGGAGAAAAGTTACCGAACAATTCAATAGGTCTGACACCTATTCTGCCCTTACACAAGAAGAAAAAGTTAGCTATTAAGGTCTTCTTGTTAATTATAGAAAACAAGTTGTCAGAGCTAGATGATCAAATCCTCTTGAAGAAATTTCCTGACATATCTGATGAAGCAGAGTTAGAGCCAGAATTAACAAGTTGCCAGGATTATCTAGACAAAATTGAGCATTGTCTACCATTACTTGAGATTTCAAGGAGTAAGAATGATTCTAATAATATTCCCGACGTGGCCCGCAGTTTATTGAAACAGCCAACAGCTCCTCTTCCTAAGTTTACAAGCAAAGAAGGAGAAGATTTTTTGAAATTTATAGCAGAGTTTGAGGCTACAACTAATGCATTTCAGTATCCAGACAGAGATTTACTTTTATTGCTGAAGCAACAGGTAGACGGTCGAGCAAAGACTTTATTAAGTTCTCTGGAAGCTGATAAACAGCGTTATGTAGATGCCAAAGAACTATAGATTTCCGCCTTTGCTTCTAAGGAGGTTTGTAAAAACAATGCAATTAGGAAAATTACGGATTTAAGTTTAAGAGAGGGTGATGATCCCTTCATTTATTTCCATCCTCCGATCAGTATGCGAAGCAGTCAAGACTTTTAACATTGGAGCGGATGAATTTGTCAGATATTTTGCTTGGCACGGCTTAAATGGTCGCTTTCAGCGTCATCTTATTAATATTACAGGAAAGACTCATCTTCCTTAAATGACATTATTTCACATTTCTTTGCAGCTTGCGAAAGGTACGAAAGTGACGGGAAAGGTGTTGAAAGCTTGAAATGTAAAGCTTCACCTGTCAAGACATTAACACCCCCTCTTCGTAAAGAGAGAGCTACCAGCATGGCTGCGGAAGCAGTAACCTATGATAAAGACAGGTCTTCGCCTCTGTGTTCCTTGTGTTCTGCGGTTGGAAATACTGATAAATTTCACTTTATTCATAAGTGCCCTAATTTTCTTTCTCCTACAGATAAAGTGCATATTTTGAAATCTAGAAATGGATGTGTAAAATGCGGCCAGTTTAATCATGTTTCCGGTAAGTGCCGTTTTAAATTAAAGAGACGCTGTTCAAATTGTAACAGCTGGCATATGACTTACCTGTGTGATAGGAGTCCGTCACCAGGGCAGAAACTCTAACAATATTAATGACTGCAAATCCAAGGTGGAACTTCTCCTCAAATAAGCAGCGGTGTTGCCGTCCTTCCTACTTGTCATGGTGATTCCATTTTACCCACCTTTTCATTTAAAGTTGGGGGACTGTTTACAGAGGACTGAAGGACAGTGGTTCGCAGAGCACGTTTGTCACTAAGAAATTGGCGGAGGAGAATAATCTTAAAAATCATTAACTCTAAAGTAAAGTTAACAGTTAATGGGTTTAATGGCAACAAGGAGTTTTATTTTACTGAAATTGTTGAAGTTCCTGTACGATCGGAGATAAATCCTTTATAATTTATTGCTTGGTTGTACCAAACATTAATGTAGCATTGAAATTACCTCTGCTTGGTAGATTAGTTGATAAATTTCAGGCACAAGGTGTTAAACTAGCTGATCAATTCCTTCATAAATTTTTCTCATGAAATTGATAATGTTCAGCTCATTTTAGGTACAGACTTTGCTTATTGTATTGCAGGTACAGATACAGTTTTTGGAGGAATGAATTCATCGATGTATACTGAGTGTCATGCAGGTATTTTTGCTGTCTGGTAGCATTGATTTAATGATTAAGAATATTGATAATTTAGCTGATACGAGAGTGCAAACCTCGGCTGTTAGTAACCCATTTGAGTGTAGTTCTGCTATTCATATCCAGAGTAGTTCCTTTTTGCTGAACTCTAAAGTTGATATTTTTGCCGATGATGACATTAATACTAACTTTGAGGTAAACTGTTCATTTTCTGTAATAAATGAAAAAGGTATGCTTATGGAGAAACCACTGCAACAGGCCACTGATCAACTTTTAGAGTCTGAATGTAATTATTACTTAAATTACGATCAGAATTTCTACAATAATGAAAGTATTGAACTTAACAACAGTTGTCGAATTTACCATCAAAACCCTTCGTCGTAGGGAGTCTGATGGACGTATTATCGTTCCCTTGTTGTGGAATGGGAAAGTTTCTCATTTACTTTCAAAGAATGAAAATCTATCTAAGTTGATATTAAGGTCTAATCTCAAGAGACTTAAACGACATCCAGAACGTTTGCAGCTCGTTGACCAAACAATTAAGGAGCAATTGAAGGCAGGCATAATTGAACCCATTTATGATTTAGAGGTGTTTAAAAGTGAGAACCCTCAACATTCTTTTTTACCACACATGCCTATCTTTAAACTGGATAAGGATAGTACCAAATGTAGGATTGTATTTTTGTCTAACCTTAGGGATTCTTCTAATAGTATATCATTGTCACATAACCAGTGCATGTATTCAGGGCCTACGTTAAACCAAAAATTGTCCTCTTCCTTTTTACAGCTTAGATTTGACCAAAAGTTACTCATATTTGACCTTAAGAAAGCCTTTAATATGTTATCCTTAACAGAAACTGATCAGTCTAAGTTGTTATTTTTTTGGTACAAAAATGTGAGTCAAGGTGATTTTTCCTTATTGGCTTTTAAGAATGTAAGATTACCTTTTGGCCTTAGATGTAGTCCCTTTTTATTAATGATTTCATTATATTACATACTTGTGTTACAACCTTCAGAGGATTCTCGAATAGCAGATTTAAAGAAATCTATCTATTCCATGATTTATATGGACAATGGGGCTATTACTGCCAATACTTCAGAGGAGTTAGAGTGGTCGTATAAACAGCTTTCGAATATATTCAATCCCTATAAATTTGACGTTCAGCAGGTTGTAACTAATGACTCAATTTTACAGGATGAAGTGGACCGCGAAACCGAGGCAGCTACGCCTTTACGTAACAAGTTGTTTGGTTTAAACTGGGGACCGATGTTCGACGAAATTTTCACTAAACCAATTTTTCTTGATCCCAATGCTAATACTAAAAGGTCTCTTTTACAAACAATTGCTTCACAGTTTGACCTTTTTGGTTTTAATATGCCATTGTTTAACCGCTGTAGATTGTTCATGCATAAATTACAGCGTCAAAAGAATTTACATTGGGATCAACCATTAACACAAGAATTGCAGAGAGAATGGATTAATATTTGCAGGCAAACCAACAGAGCTCCTCCTTTAAAAATTGCTAGGTGTGTTGGTCCACGAGATGGCAGTTATGATATTTATATTTTTTCAGATGCAAGTAAGGACATATTTGGTTGTGTACTCTATTTACAGCATATTGAATCCAATCGCTTAAGCTTTATACATGCCAAAAACCGACTTGTAAATAAGCAACTCAAGAGTAAATCCATGCCCTCTCTGGAACTTAACGCAATACATTTAAGTGTTGAGTGTGCTCTTGATATTTACAAAGATTTGTCTGGATCTGCTTGCTTAAAACCCTTGCAGGTTAATAATATTTACGTATATACTGATTCTCTGTGTGCCTTACATTGGCTGAACTCTGCTGCTTTGTTGAAACAAAATTAAATAAACATTCTCCATTTGTCGTAAACAGACTTCATAATATACAAAGAATGTGTGAAACTGTTCCTATAAAATTTTGCTTTATTTCAGGAAAAAAACAATCCTGCGGACATAATCACCAGATGTGTGTCATACAACCAGTTGCAAAATTCTTGTTTTTTTTTCAGGACCAGATTTAAGTATAAATGAAGTTCCAGAATTGTCAACTACTATACCAGCATTTGAGATGCCCACTGAGGTTCAAGCAACTCCTTCCACAGCTCGGGTTATTGAAGTTGCTAACATCTGATTGATATTAATAATTATTCCAATTTCAGGAAACTTGTATTGATTTTTCGCAGAATTTTCTTAGTGGTGCACAAGTGGAAGCTGAAAGCGAAAATTGCTTGCTCACCAGTCGCTAATTACTTTGCCAGGCTATAAATTACTTGTTAAACACTGAACAAAGGAAGCATTATCCTGAGGTATATTCTTACCTACAGCATGGTCTTAATTCCAGAAAAGACATTCCTCCTATTATAACGCAACTTAATTTAATTTTAGATTCCACAGGGTCTTCTGAGAGTTAAGAGTAAATTCAGAAAATGGAATTAGGCTTAAGTGGAAATTACCCTTTATTATTGCACCCAGACAGTCATTTGACCAAACTAATTATTTGGATGCACCACCTCAAATTATTACATTCAGGATGTTATTCTGTATTAACGGAGCTCAGAAAGCATTATTACATCCCTAAACATTTCTCAGTTGTGAAAGGGCTCTTAAACAGTGTGTTCATTGTCGTAGGTTTAATAATCGTTATATAAGGTTAAATCAGAACTTTTACAGAGACTTCAGAGCAGATCCTCCTACGGTTTTGTTTTTTCCTTTTTCTAACATATTTATGGACTATTTAGGACCCTTCAATACGAAGGATGGAAAAGAGACCCGTAAGGTTTGGTTACTATGATACCTGTACTTGGTCTAGGGCAGTTAACCTCAAAATTTGTAGGAGTTTGAATGTTGCAGAATTTTTAAGAGCATTTCAGCTACACTGCTTTGAGTACGGGATTCCTCAACTTTGTATTAGTGATCTTGGAACTCAGTTGGTGGCAGGAGCTAATACCATAACTTCCTTCATTAGTGACCCTCAGACGCAATTATATTTTGAGGAAACTAATGTAAAACCTCTCTCCTTTCAGCAATATTTCAAAGGCTGCAGTCAATTGGGATCATTAGTAGAAGTCTGTGTAAAAATGGTAAAAAGATTAATGTTTGGAGCAATTAAGAATTTTGTATTGACGTTTGTAGACTTTGAATTTCTTGTCTGTAATATTGGGGTGCATCTCCATTAATCGACGACCTATAGCCTTCAAAGAAGCTGTTCGTGCGAGAAATGACCACGTGCCCGAACCAATTACGCCGGAACAGCTCGTGCGAGGCTATGAATTGACTTCTCTAAATCTTATCCTAATCTTCAACCTCTTTCAGTTGAAGATCCAGAATTTGACCCTGATAATCCAGCTATTTCTCAGAATTACCTAAAGTTGTGTAAAAATTTAGGCAGACATTAATAGAGACCTATCATAATGAATTTCTAGGTACTCTGATTCAACAAGCAGTTGACAGAAAGGGGCGGTAATCGTCCCCCGTTACTCATAATTTACTAAAGGTTGGCGATGTTGTATTAATTAAGGAGGAACATACCAAAAGGAATAATTATCCTCTAGGCATAATTCTAGAAGTTTTTAAGAATGATTTGGGTGAAGTTACCCATGCTGTTATTAAGAAGGGAAAAACAGGCCAGACATCAAAGTTGCATGTAAATAATATTATTCCAATACTAGAAAACACAGGAAGTACTAATTCAGCTACTCCTGATATTTGTAATTCTGTTACTTCGTCCTTAAGGCCCAAAAGAAAGGCTGCTATATTAAGCCAAGAAAGGACAAGACAGATGCTTTAATCTTTATTCAGTATTTGTATTTTCTTGTATTTAATTTAATTATTTTTACATTCCTTAAATGTATTTTTTCTTACAATTGTCCAGTTACATATGTTTCAGGATGGAATTTTTTCATTTCTGAAAAAATTCCATCTTCGCCCCTGGACTGTACAAGAACATTTCATATTCTCACATGGCGACAGGAAAAGACTAGTAATTATTAAGAAACTTGGTATTTCAATTGCCCTACTCTTGGTACCATCAAACTGTCTTTCCTGCCGTCCAGTCTTTAAAGACGGGTAGTTTGCTAACTCCTCCTCCTTCCATATGCTTTACTCGAGCGAAAACGGCGACGAGGAGCCAGGCAGCCCGGCCGTCAGGCAGACTCGGAGAGAGACTCAGAGAGAGTCTCAGAGAGAGAGACAGAGAGAAGAGAGCAGAGACCTCACTCACCTGGGAAGGTTCCTACAATTTTGATTCGTCCGATATGCCTGTCTTAGGCTAAAGGCTTTTTATTGGGATCCCTGGTCTACGTCATCCTCTTGAGAAAATTCTGCCGAAATCCATCTGCAACGCCTTTGTGCATGGTTCGACAATGGTGAGTACCAAGAATATATAGGGCTTATTTTTAAGGTTATCATTGCGAACTCTCATTGCCTGTGTTGCCTATTCAAGTTTTCCTGTCTGTCATTTTTAACTTATGAAGATTCGTTATAGTTTTTTGTGGTCAATATGTTTTATACATCGATTCTCTTGTCCTTTCAGGTGATTTAGCTCTCGGACTAGTAACTTTAGCTTATTTCATAAATTCACCTTGTTAACACTTGGGTAAGAGAATCGTTCTAATACATTAATGTTTCGAGTGGTTATATTTATGACGGATTGTCCCATATTACGACCGAGCAAATCTATATTAGTTTACCGTTCATTTCAGGATGGTGTTTGGTTTCGGTGTATCGGCCCTTTTATTTCCTTCCTGATACTAATGTAAACCTCAGTTGCTCAATTGTAAGGTAATTTTAAGTGGGTTATTATTCCTATGGGTATATTTTTCTACATAAATGACCATGACTTTTAGATATTAATCTTCCTGAATATTTCTTTACAGACAGCGAGCGAAGCAGAACGAAGGAAACGCCCTACGATCTACGTGAATTGCCTTGTTCTCCTACCAGTTGTTTATAACTACGGTACTACGTCATTTTAAAGGCTTATTTATGTAATAAATATCATTATTTAATTACATTTTTCCTTCCAACCTTTATTTCAAACCACAGATTTTTATGGTCTGCTTACACCAAGCGCCAACCGATGCAGGGAGGCCAAGGTCCTGGACGGAGCCAACGCGTCGCTGCCACCGATTGCCAGGGAGGCCAAGGCCCTCGGACGGAGGACAATCGGCCGTCCTTCGAAGCCGACGGTCGACAGAGCTCCCACCAAGCACCACCGATCACCAGGGAGGCCAAGGGGTCCTGGACGGAGACAATCGACCGTCTTCTGCCTCCATGGCGACAGTTGGCAGCGCTCCAACCAAGCGCCCACCGATTGCCAGGAGAGCCAAGGTCTGGACGGAGACAATCGACCGTCTCTACCTCCAAGCCATCGGTTGGCAGCTCTCCCACCAAGTGCAACCGATCGCCAGGGAGGCCTATGTCCGGGACGGAGACAATCGGCCGTCTCTACCTCGAAGCCGACGGTCACGGCAGCGCTCCCACCAAGTGCCACCTATCGCCAGGGAGGCCTAGGTCCTCGACGTATACAATCGGCCGTCTCTGCCTCCAAGCCGACGGTTGGCAGCGCTCCCACCAAGTGCCACGGATCGCCATTCAGGCCTAGGTCGTGGACGGAGACAATTGGCCGTCATTGCCCCTCCAAGCCGACGTTTGGCAGCATTCCCACCAAGCGCCACTGATCGTCAGGGAGGAGGCCAAGGTACTGGACGAAGACAATTGGCTGTTCTCTGCCTCCAAGCTGACGGTCGGCAGTGCTCCCACCAAGCGCCACCGATCGCCAGGGAGTCCAAGGTCCTGGATTGAGATAATTGGCCGTCTCTGCCTCCAAGCCGATGGTCGGCAGCTCTCCCACCAAAAAAAAAAATAAGCGCCACCGATCCCTAGGGAGGCCATGGTCCTGGATGGAAACAATCGGCTGTCTCTCCCTCCAAGCCGACGGTCGGCAGTGCTCCCACCAAGCGTCAACCGATCGCCAGGAGGCCTAGTTCCTGGACGGAGACAATCGGCTGTGTCTGCCTCCAAGCCGACGGTCGTTCAACGCTCCCACCAAGCGCCACCTATCACCAGGGAGGCCAAGGTCTTGGATGGAGACAATTGGCTGTCTCTGCCTCTAAGCCGACTGTCGGCCGCGTTCCCACCAAGCGCCACCGATCGCCAGGAGGCTAGTCCTGAATGGAGACAATTGGCCGTCTCTGCCTCCAAAGCCGACCGTCTTGGCAGTGCTCCCACCAAGCGCCACCGATCGCCAGGGAGGCTAAGGTCCTGGACTGTGACAATTGGCCGTCTCTGTCTCGAGACCGATGGTCAGAAGCGCTCCCACCAAGCGCCACCGATCGCCAGGGAGGCCTAGGTCCAGGACGGAGACAATCGGCCGTTCGCTGCCTCGAAGCCGACGGTAGACAGAGCTCCCACCAAGCACCACCGATCACCAGGGAGGCCAAGGTCCTGGACGGAGACAATTGGCCGTCTCTGCCTCCAAGCCGAAGGTCGGCCGCGTTCCCACCAACCAAGCACCACCGTTCGCCGAGGGAGGCCTAGGTCCTGGATGGAGACAATTGGCCCTCTCTCTGCTCCAAGCCGACGGTCGGCAGCGCTCCCACCAAGCGCCACCGATCGCCAGGGAAGCTAAGGTTCTTCTTGACGGAGACAATCTTCCGTCTCTGTCTTGAAGCCGATGGTCGGTAGCGCTCCCACCAAGTGCCATCGATCGCCAGGGAAGCCTAGGTCCTTGATGGAGAGAATCGTCTGTCTCTGCCTCCAAGCCGACGTTCGGCAGCATTCCCACCAAGCGCCACTGATCGCCAGGGAGGCCAAGGTACTGGACGAAGACAATTGGCTGTCTCTGCCTCCAAGCTGACGGTTGTCGCAGTTCTCCCACCAAGCGCCACCGATCGCCAGGGAGTCCAAGGTCCTGGATTGAGACAATTGGCCGTCTCTGCCTCCAAGCCGATGGTCGGCAGCGCTCCCACTGATCGCCACCGATTGCCAGGGAGGCCTAGGTTGTGGACAGAGACAATCGGCCGTCTCTGCCTCCAAGCCGATGGTCGGCAGCAATCCCACCAAGCGCCACCGATCCCTAGGGAGGCCATGGTCCTGGATGGAAACATCGGCTGTCTCTGCCTCCAAGCCGACGGTCGGCAGTGCTCCCACCAAGCGTCAACCGATCGCCAGGGAGGCCTAGTTTCCTGGACGGAGACAATCGGCTGTGTCGACAGCGCTCCCACCAAGCGCCTCCAATCGCCAGGGAGCTAAGGTCCTGGATGTGACAATTGGCCGTCTCTGTCTCGAAGCTGATGGTCAGAAGCGCTCCCACCAAGCACCACCGATCGCCAGGGAGGCCTAGGTCCAGGACGGAGACAATCGGCCGTCGCTGCCTCGAAGCCGACGGTCGGCAGCGCTCCCACCAAGCGCCACCGATCGCCAGGGAAGCTAAGGTCCTGGACGGTGACAATTGGCCGTCTCTGTCTTGAAGCCGACGGTCCACAGCGCTCCCACCAAGTGCCACCGATCGCCAGGGAGGCCTAGGTCCAGGACGGAGACAATCGGCCGTCCTCTGCCTCCAAGCAGACGGTCGACAGTGCTTCCACCAAGCTCCACCGATCGCCAGGGAGGCCTATTTCCTGGATGGAGACAATCGGCTGTCTCTGCCTCCAAGCCGACGGTCGGCAGCGCTCCCACCAAGTGCCACTGATTGCCAGGGAGGCCTATGTTCTGGATGGAGGCCATGGTCCTGGACGGAGACAATCGGCTGTCTCTGCCTCCAAGCCGACGGTCGGCAGTGCTCCCACCAAGCGCCACCAATCGCCAGGGAGGCCAAGGTCCTGGACAGAGACAATTGGCCATCTCTGCCTCCAACCCGACGGTCGGCAGTGCTCCCACCAAGTGTCACTGATGCCAGGGAGGCCTATGTTCTGGACGGAGGCCATGGTCTAAACGGAGACAATCGGCTGTCTCTGCCTCCCAAGCCGACGGTCGGCAAGCATTCCCACCAAGCGCCACCAATCACCAGGAGGCCATGGTCCTGGACAGGAGAGAATCAGCCGTCTCTGCCTATAAGCCGACGGGTCGGCAGCGCTCCCACCAAGTGACACCGATCACCAGGGAGGCCAAGGTACTGGACTGAGAAAATTGGCCGTCTCTGCCTCCAAGCCGACAGTCAGCAGCGCCCCGACCAAGTGACACCGATCGCCAGGGAGGCCTAGGTTCTTGACGGAGACAATCGGCCGTCTCTGCCTCGAGGCCGACGGTCGGCAGCGCTCCCACCAAGTGCCACCTATCGCCAGGGCGGCCTAGGTCCTCGACGGATACAATCGGCCGTCTCTGCCTCCAAGCCGACGGTCGGCAACGCTCCCACCAAGTGCCACCGATCGCCAGGGAGGCCTAGGTCGTGGACGGAGACAATTGGCCGTCATTGCCTCCAAGCCGGCGGTCGGCAGCGCTCCCACCAAGCGCCACCGATCGCCAGGGAGGCCTAGGTCCTTGATGGAGACAATCGTCTGTCTCTGCCTCCAAGCCGACGTTCGGCAGCATTCGCACCAAGCGCCACCGATTTCCAGGGAGGCCAAGGTATGACAAGGGATTGGCTGTCTCTGCCTCCAAGCTGAGGTCGGTAGTCTCCCACAAGCGCCACCGATCGCCAAGGGAGCCAAGGTCAGGATTGAGACAATTGCCGTCTCTGCCTTCAAGCTGATGGTCGGCACCCCTCCAGCGCTCCCACCGATCGCCACCGATTGCCAGGGAGGCCTAGGTGGTCCTGGACGGAGACTATTGGCCGTCTCTGCCTCCAAGCTGACGGTCGGCAGCGCTCCCACTAAGTGCCACCGATCCCTAGGGAGGCCATGGTCGTGGATGGAAACAATCGGCTGTCTCTGCCTCCAAGCCGACGGTCGGCAGTGCTCCCACCAGCGTCACCGATCGCCAGGGAGGCCTAGTTCCTGGACGGAGACAATCGGCTGTGTCTGCCTCCAAGCCGACGGTCGTCAGCGCTCCCACCAAGCACCACCGATCACCAGGGAGGCCAAGGTCTTTTGGGGTGGATGGAGACAATTGGCTGTCTCTGCCTCTAAGCGTATGGTCGGCCCCCGCGTTCCCACCAAGCGCCACCGATCGCCAGGGAGGCTAAGGTCCTGGACGGTGACGATTGGCTTTTTTTTTTGTGTCTGTTTTGAAGCCGACGGTCCGCAGCGCTCCCACCAAGAGCCACCGATCGCCAGGATGGCCTAGTCCAGGACGGAGACAATCGGCCGTCTCTGTCCTCTAGCCAACGGTCGGTAGCGCTCCCACCAAGCGCGACCGAACACCAGGGAGGCCAAGGTCTTGGACGGAGACAATCGGCCGTCTCTGCCTCCAACCCGACGGTCGGCAGTGCTCCCACCAAGTGCCACTGATCGCCAGGGAGGCCTATGTTCTGGACGGAGGCCATGGTCCTGGACGGAGACAATCGTCCGTCTCTGCCTCCAAGCCGACGGCCAGCAGTGCTCCCACCAAGCGCCACCAATCGCCAGGGAGGCCATGGTCCTAGACGGAGACAATCGGCTGTCTCTGCCTCCAAGCCGACGGTCGGCAGCGTTCCCACCAAGCGCCACTGATCACCAGGGAGGCCTAGGTCCTGGACGGAGAGAATCAGCCGTCTCTGCCTCCAAGCCGACGGTCGGCAGTGCTCCCACCAAGTGCCACTGATCGCCAGGGAGGCCTATGTTCTGGACGAGGACCGGCCATGTCCTGGACGGAGGACAATCGTCCGTCTCTGCCTCCAAGCCGAACGGCCAGCAGTCTCCCACAAGCGCCACCAATCGCCAGAGGCCATGGTCCTAGACGGAGACAATCGGCTGTCTCTGCCTCCAAAGCCGACGGTCGCAGCGTTCCCACCAAGCGCCACTGATCACCAGGGAGGCCTAGGTCCTGGACGGAGAGAATCAGCCGTCAATCTGCCTCCAAGCCGATGTCGGCAGTGCTCCCCACCAAGTGCCACTGATTGCCAGGGAGGCCTATGTTCTGGACGGAGGCCATGGTCCTGGATGGAGACAATCGTCCGTCTCTGCCTCCAAGCCGACGGGTCGGCAGTGCTCCACCAAGCGCACCCAATCGCCAGGGAGGCCATGGTCCTAGACGGAGACAATCTGCTGTCTCTGCCTCCAAGCGACGGTCGGCAGCGCTCCCCACCAAAGCGCCACAGATCGCCAGGAAGGCCAAGTCCAATGGGAAGAGACAATTGGCCGTTCTCACCCTCCAAGCCGACGGTCGGCAGCGCTCCCACCAAGTGCCACCGATCACCCAGGGAGGCCAAGGTAATGGACTGAGAAAATTGGCCGTCTCTGCCTCCAAGCCGACGGTCAGCAGCGCTCCGACCAAGTAACACCGATCGCCAGGGAGGCCTATGTCCAGGACGGAGACAATCGGCCGTCTCTACCTCCAAGCCGACGGTCGGCAGCGCTCCCACCAAGCGCCACCGATTCCCAGGGAGGCCTAGTTCTTGACGGAGACAATCGGCCGTCTCTGCCTCGAGGCCGACGGTCGGCAGCGCTCCCACCAAGTGCCACCTATCGCCAGGGCGGCCTCTGTCCTCGACGGAGACAATCGGCCGTCTCTGCCTCCAAGCCGACGGTCGGCAGCGCTCCCACCAAGTGCCACCGATCGCCAGGGAGGCCTAGGTCGTGGACGGAGACAATTGGCCGTCATTGCCTCCAAGCCGGCGGTCGGCAGCGCTCCCACCAAGTGCCAGCGATCGCCAGGGAGGCCTAGGTCGTGGACGGAGACAATATGCCGTCATTGCCTCCAAGCCGACGTTCGGCAGCATTCCCACCAAGCGCCGCCGATCCCCAGGGAGGCCTAGGTTCTGGACGGAGACAATCGGCCGTCTCTGCCTCGTTATTTCTTATCTACCACTCCTTGATACGCGCTATGTTATTTAAGTATTGATAATCCTGTATGTTTACTACATTAGTTCTTCGATCCGCTCGCTAGAACAGTTCCTGAGTCTCATAGATATTCGATTGTACCAGTGCGTAATGGATTTGGCTCTCTTTAACGATATGGGAATGATAATACTTAAGGGAGGATTTCCATGTCCCTGAAGAATACATTGCTTAATCCTGTTTAACAGTGCAACAGCTCTCTTCGTTTTACCAGCTGGAGGAGAGGAGGTATAACTGATTAACTCAGCGTTGGAACTTTACGTCTATCTCCCATGTTGTAAATACTGAGAGGAATTGATTTGCGAGTTTCGCTCCTAACGCTCATATCCCCTTTATTTCTATTACCTTTACCACCGTCTTTACTATTACTAATGTTATTACCGATCACTTCTGATCTTCCTCCTTCTGCCCCTCTTTCTTTCATAAGTTATTCTCGGGATAGATGGAAATATTAACGCTTTTTTGCTAGGATGGCTCATACCCGAACATGCCGAGATTCATCCAACCAGGAATTTAATAGTTTCTGGTACTCCCTCCACTTGGCGTAGTACTGCATCCTATTACCTCTCTTCCTCTTTTTTAAAATATTGATGTTGTAGAGCTCCGATAGGTCAGCGGGGATTAACCCTTCTTTATATAAAACAATCCTTTAAGTCTCCCCCTTGCAAGTCCTCTAAATAATATACGTAGGATTCCGTTTCCCGTCAACTTTCCCTATTTTTAAATCAATCGTAAGTGTTCTGCACGGTATATCCCTTCCTGAAGAATACAGTCCTGTCCTCATCTCCTAATCCTCTGTGTGGCGTATTATTATAGTTGGTAGGAATGTCATGCAGCACATTAACGTATTTATTTGTATTGTTGTGAGTTAAGTAACTATATATTTTACTTTTCAGTGTCCTGATAACTCTTTCAGCTATCACCACTTCAATTTCTCTCGGATGTACACTATATAATTCATATTTCTTTCGTTTAGGTATTCCCTCACCTGCTTGTTATAGAATTCCCTACCTTCATCCGTATTCAAACGTGATACCCCCGAAAAAGTTTCAGATTCGAGAACCTTATTTGAAGTACAATATTTGGTAACTACTTTTTACACCCTCTCTCTCCACACCTGCGTGTTCTATGTAATAAATAAATTTATTATGATATGACTATTCAGTGTATATAAAAATGTATTCGTTTGTAATGTCTTTTCTAAGTAAATAAAATATTTGCTAACCTTATTTTACGCATTCTTTCTCTTCGTATGAATAGTGTCCATCATCGGAACCTTTGAGATGCAAGCAAACTCCTTCTTCGCAGAAGCGATAGGATCTATTCGCATATCCGTCCTGAATTATCATAGCAGTAATACAGCATCAACTCGGGAAAGGGTGTGATTTGCCAGAAATAATTGAAGAGTATGAAGAGAAATTCTATAATATAGTAATCAACTGTGGGTGAATGAACATCCATTACAGAAGTACTCGTCTATAGGGAACAAGATCAGGTTTAGTAAAGAATTATTAAACCCCTTTGAATATATAGATCGAGGGACGATTGACATGGGGGGCTGTTATACATTCTCGATGACTGCTTTCTAGAAGCGAGTGATAAATAAAACACGTCACAGGGCGTTTACTGCTGGACGGCATTCGTCAATCTCTGTCGTGTTCGTAAAGCAGAATGTATTCCATTCGGGTACATTCAGTAGAAGTATCAGTCTCAAACTGCTCCCATTATATTCTAGTGAAGAATAGACATAGTTCAATTGAAATTTTGATCCGTCAGTTATTTGGACGTCAGAAGGGTGGCGAATTTTCTTATATGTAAGAAGTCATTACTCTCGTATCCAGTAGCACGGTCATCTATTGGTTGACCTCGCAGATAGCTTACAGCTCATGACTAATATGATGATGGGTGAAACCGAATATCAAGTTTTCCTCAAAAGTGGTGACTAAGAAGCAGCTGCAGGTATTAAAGAAGATATATGAAAATGTTGAATACCCGGCAGTTTTACCGGATAAATACATGTGAGGAAGGTTGAGAAGAATATAACTAGAGATTATGTCAAAAATGTCCTACAGTCAACCCTCTTATACTTGACATAAAGTCACTCTGAAGAAATTTCCTGGAAGAAAGGTCATATCTTCGAAACCTCGTGTCATCCGTTGTTAGCAGTGATCTGACTGACATGTCTAAACTCGCTCCTTATAACGAAGGTAATAAATATCTTTGAATAGTCATCGATCAGTTTTCTAGGTATTTACAGGTTATTCCTCTAAAGAAAAAGGATGGGAATACTATGCAATGGACTTTAAAGAAGTTCCCGAATCAGAAGCTTTTTCGGGGGTTATAGTATATCACGTTTGAATACTGGAAGCATTTGTCAACGGAATAAGTAACATTTTTCAGATCTGTATCCATATTTTTGAATGAGATATTGGTGGAATCTTGTCCGATATTCCACTATCAATCGTATATTAAACTGTTAAAAAAATTAAACCCAGTGCGATGACTATGTTATGACGGAGTGGATTTTTTAATGATGATTATAATGGGACGTTTGGTAAATTCAGAGCATTCACAGCTAATACCTTCCAGGATGCTGCCAGGTGGGAAACGAGTGTCATGGCGACTCCTAAATCGGTTGGTATACATACCTACTTCCCCTTGCTCCTTGATCTAGCGAGTATTGACATGTATTTACTAGAATCGATGGATTTGAGAATTAGGTTAGGTTAAAAAAGGCTAATAACAGCCGGATTTTAGGTATAGATATAAATGAAGTGTTGAACCATTTGGACGTGGGGAAGGCAAAATTATGGATTAATAGGATTACCTCGCATATAACGCCATATCCGCTTTGAATGAGGCTTTATCACTATACTATATCATCTGAACGAATGAATCATCTATATTAATCGATCAGGCGTTTGGAACGTGTATTCCCAAGAAGTTAACAGTCACCTTGGTTGATATGAAGAATTTTTCGGGAGAATATGCCAGGAA
>NC_061103.1:25232551-25248647 GCF_015104395.2 Macrobrachium nipponense | reverse complement strand
GAACCACCAGCTGGATCTTCATCGCACATGAAGCGGGTGTGCCCAGTTGGATTCTCGTGCGGTGTTACGAAGGGATCTGCAAAGGACAAGATTAAACGAGATGAAGTTATTATTATTATTATTATTATTATTATTATTATTATTATTATTATTATTATTTTTTATTTTATTATTTTTTTTTGTCTATCACAGTCCTCCAATTCGACTGGGTGGTATTTTATAGTGTGGGGTTCCGGGTTGCATCCTGCCTCGTTAGGAGTCCATCACTTTTCTTACTATGTGCGTTTTCCGTTTCTAGGATCACACTCTTCTGCATGAGTCCTGGAGCTACTTCAAGCCTCTAGTTTTTCTAGATTCCTTTTCAGGGATCTTGGGATCGTGCCTAGTGCTCCTATGATTATGGGTACAATTTCTACTGGCATATCCCATATTCTTCTTATTTCTATTTTCCGATCTTGCTACTTATCCATTTTTTTTTTTTTCCCTACTCTTTCTCTTCAAAACTCTGGTGTCCCATGGTATTGCGACATCAATGAGTATACTTTCTTCTTGACTTTGTCAATCAACGTCACGTCTGGTCTATTTGCACGTATCACCCTATCTGTTCTGATACCATATTCCCAGAGGATCTTTGCCTGATCGTTTTCTATCACTCCCTCATGGTTGGTGCTCGTACCACTTATTACTGTAAGGTAGCCGATGTTTCTTGCACAGGCTACAGTGGAGGGCGTTTGCCACTGAATCATGCCTCTTTTTGTACTGGTTCTGTGCAAGTACCAGGCATTCGCTTGCTATGTGGTTTATGGTTTCATTTTTCGTATTGCACTTCCTACATATGGTAGAGATGTTATTTCCGTCTACCGTTCATTGAACATATCTGGTTCTTAGGGCCTGATCTTCTGCCGCTGTTATCATTCCTTCAGTTTCCTTCTTTAGCTCTCCCCTCTGTAGCCTATTTGCCATGTGTCATCGCTGGCTAGTTCTTTAGTCTGTCTCATGTATTGTACGTGCATTGGTTTGTTGTGCCAGTCCTCTGTTCTGTTTGTCATTCTCCTGTCTCTGTATATTTCTGGGTCTTCGTCTATTTTTATTAGTCCCTTCTTCCCATGCACTCTTTAGCCACTTGTCTTCAACTTGGTTTTCAGATATTGCCCAGTGCTCTGTTCTCGATGTTGACCGCAGTCCTCTATACTTAGTAGTCCTCTTCCCTCCTTCCTTTCGTGTTATGTATAATCTGTCCGTATTTGCTTTTGGGTGTAGTGCTTTTGTGTAGTGCTTTGTGTACTGTCATATGTTTCCTGGTTTTCTGATCTATGCTGTGGAGTTCTGCCTTCGTCCATTATTCCCCTATTCCTGCGCTGTATCTGATTACTGGCACTGCCCATGTGTTTATGGCTTTTATCATATTTCCGGCGTTGAGTTTTGACTTGAGTATCGCCTTGAGTCTCTGCATATATTCTTTCCTGATCGTGTCCTTCATCTCTTGGTGTTTTATATCCCCTCCTTCCAATATTCCCAGGTATTTGTATCCAGTCTCATCTATGTGTTTGATGTTGCTCCCATCTGGTAGCTTTTATCCCTCAGTTCTCGTTACTTTGCCTTTTTGTATGTTGACTAAGCGCATTTTCTATTCCAAGCTCCATCCTGATGTCCCCAGATCAACCTTAGTCAGTCTGGATTAGTGTATCTATTTCCTTGATGCTCTTACCATACAGCTTGATGTCGTCCATGAACATCAGATGGTTGATTCTGTTGCCTCTTTTCTTGAGTTGGTACCCGGCATCCATCTTCTGAAGTCTTTTTGTCATGGGAATCATGGCTACTACGAAGAGTAGTGGGGACAGTGAGTCGCCCTGGAAGATCCCTCTCCTGATATTAACCTCTGCTAGTCTTATTCCAGAGCTTGTAATTATTGTATTCCAGTTGCGCATTGTATTTTCGAGGAAGCTGATGGCGTTTTCCTCTGCCCCCTATATTTTCAGGCATTCTATTAGCCAGTGTGGTATCATGTCGAAGGCTTTCTTATAGTCTATCCATGCCATGCTTAGGTTGTTTTTTCCTTCTTCCTACTGTCTTCATTACCATTTTGTCTATTCCAGAGCTTGTAATTATTGTATTCCAGTTGCGCATTGTATTTTCGAGGAAGCTGATGGCGTTTTTCCTCTGCCCCCTATATTTTTTCAGGCATTCTATTAGCCATGTTTTGTGGTATCATGCGAAGGCTTTCTTATAGGTCTATCCCATGCCATTCTTAGGTTTTGGTTTTTCCTTCTCCTACTGTCTTCATTACCATTTTGTCTATCAGGAGCTGGTCTTTTGTGGCCCTACACTTCCTTCTGCAGCCTTTCTGTTGGTGGGGGATGGTGTTTGTCTCCTCTAGGTAGTTGTATGCCTTTCACTGATGATACCTGTTAGTAACTTCCACATTATTGGTAGGCAGGTGATAGGCCTGTAGTTATTGGCTATATTTCCCTTAGGCTTGTCTTTTTGTAATAAGGATGTTTCTTCCTTTGGTCATCCATGTTGCATGTTTGTTGTGTGATACCGATTGCTCCATATGTTTTCCCAGTCTCTTACTTGGTTCGTCTTCAGGAATTTCTTGGTTGGTTGTCTTCCCCTCTTAGTTGGCTGTATAGTCTTTTCTGGTTGGTTCCAAATAGTTTGTTCTGTTGGTATCCCTTATTCCTGTTCACGTACCGTTGGATCCTAATTAAGTGCTTTGGCCTTAAGCCTCTGTTTCATATCTTCTATTGTGTTGTTTAAGTCCCCTCTCTTATATTTTGTATTTCTCGTTGAGTTCCTCCCTTCTTTTCTTGCATCTTAGCCTTTTTTCTGCCATCTCTTTCAGTTTGCTCAAGTCAGATCTCATCACCATGATTTGCTTTTACAGGCGCCTTTCCAAGGAGGTTGCTGTTTTGGTTTCTGTTGGGTTGGTTGTGCTGGTGGTGTTGGTGTTCGAATCCCATCAGTTCTGCTACTAATCTTGCTCCTGCATATGCCAAGTTATTTGTTTCTCTGATACTGGTGGTGTGTATTATGCCCATTATTTCATTGACCTCACTTGTTTTCTCCCTTAATTTCTTGGTGTTGTAGGCTTTCATGGAGGGGATCTTTTTCTCTCTGTATCTGGCTCCATCCTGTTTCTAATCTTTTTCTACCCATTGCGTCCTCTCTGTTACTTCGTCAGTGTTTCTTCGTGTGTCGTTTGATACCTCATCATCCTGTCGTCTTCTGTGGCATCGTCTCTCAGTTCGTCTTCGTGTAATTCGTTGTCGTGTGACATTTCCCTTTCCAGTTCTTCTCTTTCTGTTGGGGAGAGCCAGTTCTTTTTCTTTATGTTCCTTACTTGGTCTGCCAGCCTCTGCTCTGTTTGGGGGTTTTGTTACTCCTCTCATTCCAGATGTTGACCATCCTTCTTCTATATCCTCTCTCCGTCGGGTTTGCTTCTGATGTAGCATCTCCATATTTCCTTATTTTCTTCTCTTGTTCATTTCTTCCTTTGCTTTGCTTCTGTAGCTCCAATCTCAGGCTGTTGGTTACTGTCGTTGTGGTGGTCAGTTGCTGGATGACGACCTCCAAGTACCTGAATTTCTTACCCTTCAATTGGGTTGAATACCTGGCTGCCGGACGAAGCTCCTCTGTTCGCCAGAGGTTCCATTTACTTCGTTGCCGGTTTCTTCCTTCATTTCTTAACATCATTGCTCAGTTTTTGTTTTTGCTATTTAACCCATAGCTGGACCCACCCCATCAGGGATAGGTACTCATTTTACAGCTGAGTAGACTGAGGAAATTATGGTAAAGATCCTTTACCCATCCAACGACTGACCAGCCCCAATGTTGCTTAACCAGTCCCATTGACGACCTAACCCACTCTGCACGGCGCCACATTATTATTATTATTTTATTATTATTATTATTATTATTATTATTATTATTGTTGTTGTTTTATTATTATTATTATTAGTAAGTGGATTCTCGCGCGGTTTTTACTTAGGGACCTGCAATGGAGAAAATTAAGGCTGGTGAGGTTATTATTATTATTATTATAATTATTATTTTTATCATTATTACTATTATTATTTCTAATCTTATGTCTGTGGTATGTGTACATACATATACATATGCTAATGTTAGGAGGCAGTAATTCTGTTCCAACTTCCTTTATGGCCTGTGTGGGTCAATTGGTAGCGTCCTGGCCTTCCATTTGATAGAGTGGGGCTCGATTCCGACGTGATCGGGATATATATATATATATATATATATATATATATATATATATATATATATATATATATATTCCTCATTTAGAATTCCAAGTATATATATATCTTGGCCATCCAAGTATATATATATATATATATATATATATATATATATATATATATATATATATATATATTATACATGGTATGTCTCAGAAAATGCCCAACAGTTTCGTCCTCTAATGGACCTTTTCTTGGCTCCAAGAGAGGGTCCATTGAGGACGAAACTGTTGGGCATTTTCTGAGACATACCATCTTCATTTTTCCTGTGTGGAATACAACTGAATGACTATATCTTCGTGCCCGACAAGATTACCAGTACTATATATATATATATATATATATATATATAATATATATATATATATATATATATATATATATATAATATATATATATATATATATATATACTCCGTTATAAGAAACGAGAAACAGAGGAACAGTAGGAGTATTAAGTCTTAATTTCTTCCAATAGTTTCGTCCTCCACCAAGACTCTGCCGGTGAATTTACTGACTAAAAAGTTCCAGAATTCTCCCAATAACTCTGTTTTTCCCGTTCGTCAATAAGACCCGCCCTTGCTCCTGTCCCCCTTTTTCTTTCTTTTCTTTCTTTCTTCGAGCCCGGATTGGATTAGAGAATAAGGTTATACGTGAATTTATCCTTTGCCTTACGATAATACAAACATGCGCCACCTAAACAGACCTATCTTTCGGTGGTCTCGGTATAATGCTGTATGAGCCGCGGCGCGTAAAACTTTAACCACGGCCTTGTGGTGGCCTGTCCTATATCTTTGCAAGGCGTACGATTATGACTAACTTTAACCTTAAATAAAATTAAAAACTATTGAGGCTAGAAGGCTGAAATTTGGTTTGTTTGATGATTGGAAGGTGGATGACCAACATAGCAATTTGCAGCGCTCTAGCCTGCGTAGTTTATAAGATCTGAGGACGGACAGAAACTGTGCGGACGGACGGACGGACAAATAACTCTCTCAATAGTTTTCTGTTGCAGAAATATAAAACGCGCTATTATTACGCTAATGCTTCCACCACAACTACAAATAACATTAATAATGATGTAAATGAATATAGTAGAAGCAATAATAATAATAATAATAATAATAATAATAACAATAATAATAATAATAATAATAATAAACACCAAAAACAAATAATAGAAAAAATGAAATATGACAGTAGAAAAACAGGAATTCCAGCATACTCGGAATTCTATATGAGGAAAATATTAAACATTAAAATGTATGACAAAATAACAAATTATACAAATGAAAGAGTCCAAAAATATTAAAGAAAGACTTCAAAGAAGAACTTACCGGAAACTGTGAAGATAAATAAAGACGTCATGATCGTGGTGAGAGATACACTTAAGCCGACCATTTCGATAATGCGACCTGTGGCTGCCACGTGTAGTTTTAACTGAAAAATAGAAAAAGAGAAACGTTTATTGAGAGAGAGAGAGAGAGAGAGAGAGAAGGGAGACGAGAGAGAGAGAGAGAGAGAGAGTTATTTAGGGAAGGGAGAGAAAAAACCTTTTATTAAAGGGAGAGGAGAGAGAGGAGAGAGAGCGAGAGAGAGAAGAGAGAGAGAAAGTTTTAAATTAAAGGAGAGAGAGAGAGAGGAAGAGAGTTAGTGAGAGAGAGCGAGAGAGAGAGATAGAGAGATTGATGATTGATTGTGAGTTTTCTGGCGTCACAACTACCAGGGTCACCGACGCCGAATACTAAGTGTGATCTTTTAACTTTATAATATATTAAACACAATTTTAAATAATTTTATTTTCTTAAAAGAGATACATAGAAATTTTATTTTAAAAAATAATAAAATAAATTTCAGATAAAAATAAGAATAAAATTATGATCAAAAAAAAATTCTAATAAAAAAAATTGTTAATTAATCTGAACAAATAACAATAAACATAAAAAAGGGAAAAAAAGTATATACTAGGACAGCACAGCTGTCAGATATATTTGAGAAGAGTAGCTTCTTTAATAAAAGAGATAACGTTATTAACACACATGCTTTCTCCCAACAGTTTTGTCATGCTATAATTACCACCTGCTTCACTACTATAAGCTAAAAAAACGATTCCTTAGTTCCACCAGACTGGGACACTCAACCAGCAAATGCCTAACAGTCAGTGGAACTAAGCAATCGTCACAGAAGCGCTCATTCTCCCCATCCATCAGACAGCCGTGAGTTAAACGCGTATGGCCAATACGTAATCTACATAATACAACCTCCCACTTCTTGGTATTAGGTCATATTTCCAAAGGTGTGTCTGTCTAGTAATTTCTTTCATTTTATTGGGGCCTACTCTGTTCCACTGACGTGCCCATAAATGCTGGACGGATTTCCATATATCAAAGAATGTATCATGATATGGAACAGGGCATTTTCTCGGTACCAAAGTTTGCGTTGCTGATTTGGCAAGCTTGCCTCCCTCTTCATTTCCCGATATGTTCACATGGGCAGGAACCCAGCAAAATGAAACAATGCTGCCTCTATATTGGTGCAAGAAGATCCACTGCAAGATCTTCAACACCATGGGATGATCAGTATTAAAGACTTCCAGGGACTGTAAGGCACTTTTGGAGTCACAAAATATTGTGTAGCTACACACTGGGAGTGTTACAATATGTTCCAGTGCTACTAAGATGCCATACAATTCAGCTGTAAAGTTTGAGGCAACAGAAGGAAGTGCACCTCTTCGGTTAAAAGATTCGCTAAAAACTTCATGTCAAACGCCGGCATTGGACTTGGAGACATCAGTAAATATAAAACATGTATCTGTATGCTCTGATACATGCTCTAAAAATATTGCCCTCATTTCCTCATCAGATTTATCCCTCTTTGCTCCATTGAAGTACCTGCAGAATTTACCCTCCAGACAGGAGTACTGGGATACACAAAGGGAACAATGGGAAATTTTTTAATATTTGTATCCTCTAAAACTTTTTTAATTCAATAGCTAAAAGGAGTGGGATACCTTGGATGACTTTTGAAAAAACCGTTAAAAATATTTCTATTTGCCGCAGCAAATGCCAGAGATTTGGGGAGTCTTTGCACTCTAAACCAGTAAGTACCGAAGTAATGATGACTGGCGATGGAATTCAAGGGGCATCTCTCCTGCATCAACTATCAAACTAGATATTGGTGACGAACGGAAAGCTCCTGCGGCTATACGAATACCTGAATGATGCACTGAATCTAAAATTTTTAAGTTAGATGAGGAAGCTGAAGAATATACTTCACAACCGTATGACAGCTTTAGTAAAAGATTTCTATCAGCTCCCCAACTGGTGTGAGAGAGCACCTTCAAGATGTGTAGAGCTTCTAGGATTTTTGCTTTTATATGTTTGATATGGGGGACCCAAGTCAATCTACTGTCAAAAACTAGGCCTAAGAAGTGTGTTTGTTCTAAACATGGGATTCTACGGCCATACAAATAGAGGTCTGGATCAGGATGTACTCCCCTGATACGACAAAAGTGGACAGCAGTAGTCTTGCTTACAGAGATTTTAAAACTCTGTTTCTCACCCAACTTACTATTTTATTTATTGTTATTAAAGGAAAGAGAGAGAAAGAGCCCTTTTAAAGGAGAGAGAGAGAGAGAGAGAGAGAGAGAGAGAGAGAGAGAGAGAGAGAGAGAGAGTTTATTAAAGGAAAGAGAGAGAAAAAGAGCTTTTATTAAAGGAGAGAGAGAGAGAGAGAGAGAGAGAGAGAGAGAGAGAGAGAGAGAGTTTATTAAAGAAAGAGAGAGAAAGAGAACGAGCGTTTATTAAAGAGCGAGAGAGAGAGAGAGAGAGAGAGAGAGAGAGAGAGAGAGAGAGAGTTTAGTAAAGGAAAGAGAGAGGAGAGTACTTTTATTAAAGGAGAGAGAGAGAGAGAGAGAGAGAGAGAGAGAGAGAGAGAGAGAGAGAGAGAGAGTTTATTAAAGGAAAGAGTGAGAAAAAGAACTTTTATTAAAGAGGAGAGAGAGAGAGAGAGAGAGAGAGAGAGAGAGAGAGTTTATTAAGGAGTTGTTGAACTGGTATATACCCCTTGATTTCGACATCAACCTCGTATAATTAAAAGGATGACAGGTCGTGTTTAACCAATTAAACGACTAATACATTACTGTGGGCTGTCCCCATAAATTCGTCGATTCTTAGCAAAACAGAGTAGTCTACTGAAGATTTGATGCCGGGAAGAATCAAACGAGAACCTGTTCTTATATACCATCCTGACTGAATATTAGCCAATAATCTAAAGATGATAAACATACAGGGTTTCAAAGTTCGAACGACAGATGTTGTTCAATAATATGATGGGAAATTCTCTGTCTCTAAGATTAAAAAAGAAAAAGAAATTATGGTCCAGTGCGCAAATGAATCCCTACAAGGCTACTGCCTCCAATTCCTTCAAAACTATAAAACCTAATGACTCAGTTTAAAAGTGGGAAGCCCACTGTAATAAATTAATAAGACGACTAGTTTTGATACATAAATGACTTTACTACTAATTACACAATATCAAATGATTAAGACTATTGATTATAAAAACAGGGCACTGGTCACGAGACCAAAATGGTAAAGACTTTGTTTTGATAAGAACAACACAAAAGCTACTGGTTTCAAGAATAAAAATGACAGAAACAATTCAAATAACTGTGAAAATGAGAATCACCACCGTTTTCATTAAGAGAATACCGATGGGAGAACGAAAAACACATCGTTCCCGATTTCAGTATGAGAAACCCTACTGGCAGGAATTAAAATGCATAACTCTAAACAAACGACCTCGGCTATAACTAAAACCAGAGCGACTATTATTCCCGGAGTGTCAAGCAGATACCGTTAAATTAAATAGCAACGCGGAAGCAACATACATATTTATTTCTAACATTTGGTGAATCTAGAATTTATATAATAAAAAAACTGACTGAACTTTACGATATAAAATACCACGAAGACGACAAAACAGTGAATATGGAACAAAATTGGCTACAGCCGCATTCGTGAATTAACTGCTATATCCATTTTCTTCTATCCGCAGTCAACACTCACATTTCACTTCTATAAAGGAGAGTTGGATCATCAGTACCTTAATGTATTCCCCTTTTGGCTTTCACGAACAATTCATGGTTCTTCCCACTCATTTGGCTTTCATACCTCGCCATGTTCTGTGCCTCACCTCTTCACAATCTTACTAATTTTTTGTAGATTTTCTTCAGTATCTCAAATATTCTTTTCCATTTTCTTTCTCTGGCTTTTCACATTACTGCCAGGGAGACATAACACATCTTTGTCCTAGATTCTCTTTCATACCAAACCAGTCACTCACCCACGTCGAACTACTAACACAAACTTCGCTTTCTTGTCAAATCTTTCAATTGTTTTAAATGATTTATATTCTATATCATGAATTCTCGATACAGTTCACACTTTCTAGCTATCAATTCTGCTATAAGGTCTTTTTTCTTCGTTCATGTCCACGTATGCCCTATACGAAATTCTAATATGTTTCGTAATGAAAATTGATTGATGGGTAGTAATCTCAACTACGAGGGCACAAGTAATGTTCTTTAAGGTCCACAACAATATACTGATGGAAGAAGTAGTAAAATTTTATAAAACTATGTAAAAGCTTTCGAACCCTACCTTGAAGACGAACCCAGGGTAGGGTTCGAAAGCTTTCACATAGTTTTATAAAATTTTACAACTGCTTCCATCAGTATATTATTGTGGCCCTTAAAGAACAAGAAATTGATCCTTACACCCCCTTCCTTGTCAAAACCGGCCTACTCTCTCTCTCTCTCTCTCTCTCTCGCTCTCTCTCTCTCTCTCTCTCTCTCTCTCTCTAAGCGAACGGTTGCAGTGAACTAACACTAAAAGTATTGCATTCAGCTTTCAAACAAATGGCCAGCCGAAAAATGTCGAGCCGTACGGATTCTGCTTGAAAAATCCCCCCCCCCCCCCCCCCCCCACCCCCCCCCCCCCCCCCCCCCCCGCCCCCTTCCCCCAACCACCAACCTCGGAACTTTGTGATTGACAGCCCCGTGGGCACAATTATTTTCGTGTTTGGCAAGTTTACGGCGCCGGAGTTTTACATTTGGGTCAGCCAGGACTTAGCTAAAAGGGATTTGATTTAATGTCCATCTACTACCTCTCCTTGGCCATCTGCCCAGGGCCGGCCAAGGTTGGCGTAATTACAATTGAAGAAATGAATTACAATCACAATTACTTCCAAAAAATTTATATTACAATTACAATGACTTTCAAAAAATTTAAATTACAATTACATTTGGAAATAGCAATTACATTACAATTAGAATTACTTAACAACAAATTAAATTACAAATTACAGTTACAATCACAGCTGATTTCGGTGGTGCGAGAGCTAATAGGGTTACATAATTTATTTCTAGAAGTGTAAGGGATAAAAGAAGAGCAGAGGTCATATATTATATTATTAAAATTAAAGTGGTAAGGATTCCTTAGCAATTGGATTTTATAATTACAATTAAATTACAAATTATACAAACCTCCTGTAATTAATTAAATTACAATTACTTCCTATAATTTCATTTTAATGGCTATCACATGAAATTCTGTAATTAATTACATTTCAATTAAATTACAATTACAATTACTCCAACCCTGCAGGGTTCCTGTTCGTTCCTTTTATATTTCGTTGCTTGTTAACTACAGACTTCCTTTCGACCCGATTCTATGCTTGCAGCCAAACAACCATATTCGTTGTCTCAAGGGCCTTTTAGGATCTTCGTTTATTCCAATTTCACTGTGTCTACAGCCTTTTACAATATATTTTATCATGGAATTGCTTCCATAAATCTGAACCTCGTTTATTCCGTCGCTGTTGTTGTAGTACCCTCCCACAAAATTTCAAATAAAATGTAAATTCTTCCTGTACCGAAGCAGTGGAATATTCGTATTCTGTGGAACACGAATTCATTTCGAGCGGTTTCACTCATTTTCCGTTTATGTTCTTTTATCTCGTGCAGACCGTCCATTTCACAATAACGTTTAATGGTCTTGTAAAATTTACCTAAGATCATCAGATTGACATCTCCGTTCCTTTCATCGTTTTGGTTTCTGTTTCTTATGGGTATTTCGTTCGCTAACTTGTTAAAAGACTTAGAATTGGCATATCTCTGCCAGACAAAAAATAAATAAATAAATAAATAAAAAATAAATAAATAAATAAATAAATAAATAAATAAAGAATAAAAATAAATAAATAAATAATATATAGGATTCTATCTCTTTTCCTAAAAGAGCAATTAAATTCCCTTGAAATAAATTATTATTATTTTTTTCTTCAGATATCTATTGATGAGACGGACAGACAGATAAACACGTAAATTTCCGTTTGTTTTCGTTGACGCACAAAACAATATCTGTCATCTTTTCGGCGCACAGCACCCCCCCCCCCCCCCAACCCCTCGCCGAACCCTCATTAAAAAACTAAGGGTGAGTCGACACCACAGAAAAACACATGAGCACAAGTTGGTCACTTATCGGAAACAAATAGCAAATGGGCTGAATACAAGTTAACGACTTTTTAGTAAGCCTAACCAGTGCTCACACGATTATCCAGCATTTGTCAATATTCGTTATCTTTTGAAGTCGCTAATTTGTTTCAAACCTGTTGAGAACATTTTTTAGTGCAGTGTGGGCGTCTGCAAAGTAAAACAATAAGACAAAACACACTTGGGTAAAATGCCCAACGAATTCCAAATTGGGAAATCATTTATGGATGACATAGTTCATGAATGACATCATTTCTGAATGAATCACCTTATCCTCCTCCGGACACACTCAGGTAAAATGTATGATAAATTCCAAACAGGGAAATCATTTATGAGTGATATCATTTATGAACGACTCACCTTCACATCTTCCTCCGAACACATCCAGTTACTATTATGCATAATAAATTCCAAACTGGGAAATCATTTATGAATGACATCGTGTATGAATGACATTATCTATAAATGACACACTTTCGCATCCTCCTTCTAACACAGTCTTTAAATTTTTAATATTATTATTTTTACTTTCATTTTCATTGTTACTGTTTTATCATTTTATTTTTAATTTTATTTGTATGTACGATAAATACCAAACTGGGGAAAATCATTTATTGACTGAAATCAGCCATGACCGACATCACTCATGAATGAATAAAAGCCTTTCTGAATGACTGACCTTCACTCATGAATGACAGCCTTTCTGAATGACTGACCTTCACTCATGAATGACAGCCTTTCTGAATGACTGACTGACTGACCTTGGCATCCTCCTCCGACCTGGAGTGCAATTTGTCCAAGAACTCCTTCACTTCGGGGACGAAGCACATCGTGTAATTAGTCCAGCCCCTGATGTCAGGATCTTCCAAAGCCTCGCCGACGACGGAGGTGTGACCCACCCAAATCCCGTTGGGACCACAGCGACGATGAGCCATTTCTGGAAGAGGAGGACCCCTCCCCCGGGGGGAGGGGGGGGGGCGGTGTTATTAAATGAGGGTCGAATTCTGGAAGGTGTTTGGGGTTTCGAAATGATGGAGCGTTGGAGGAAGTCAAGTGCGGTTTTATATCTGAAGGATTTTGGGAGAGTGATTCTTAAAATCATTAACTTGACAGGAAAATTTAGGCTGAAACCTTTAAGATAAAAGCAAAAGCAATAACAACAGAGTTGTAAAGAAAAATTAATCATTCTTTCCTCATCAATTCATTTTCCTACTGACCTAAATTATAACTGGAAAGTAAAAACTGACTTCCTGAATATCAGATAATGCTCTATACCCTCTTATCTTGATGAACACTCGCATACATCACACACATATACATTTATACACATACATACATTACATAATGTGTATATATATGTATATTACTATATATATTATATTTGTATGTGTGTGTGTTGTGTGTGTAATGCAACGAGCATTGATCTCCCACACATCGAAATATCTAACAAAAATCGAACGGGAAAGGGGAAACTATTGCAATTAAAACTGACCCTTCAATAACCTTGACTCCTTATTCATTACTGGTCTGGTGCTGATCTCAATTTCTTTTTGATCTATCACTGTACTAAATGAAGAAGGCTTTAAAAAAACTGTTGTATTTTTCTCCCTCTATCTGGCAATTATTAGCAAGAACAAATTTAGCCTTGATGTTAAAAAGAGAGACTAATGGAAATAGAAGTTCAAATGAAACTGAGATGGAAATGAAATGACTGGGGGCATAATAATAATAAAAAAAACTAGTCTTTTCTTTCAATTTGGAGAGGGAACATTTATTCTAGATATTTTGGAAGAATGAGAGAGAGAGAGAGAGAGAGAGAGAGAGAGAGAGAGCGAGAGAGAGAGAGAGAGAGAGAGAGAGAAGTTGAGATTAATGATGCTATGAGCTGGTTTATATGAGAAAGAAGTGTCACGGATCAAAATAGTTATCCTGAAACTTAGATGATAAGTTTGGTTCTGTCGCATTAGATTTCAAGACACCGGAGAATTATTTGATGAGGGACGAATCGAAATGGTTAATTAACAACGTTCTTACATCTATATCGAATGTTGAGGAAACATCAAGCAAATCGAGGATTATACGGCTGATGACTGCAAGTCTTGCAAAGCTGACATTAGAAGAAAGAGCCATAAAGCTATACGGAGAGAAATGTGTAGCAATAGCAATCTTTAATCTCAGTTAATCAAAGGTCAGGGGTTAATGACTAAAAATCCGCCGGCTGGATTTTTTTTTATCACTTATCACTTTTCAACTAAAGTATCTACTCCAACGTTACACTTCAATTAATGAAAAATCATCAATTAAAGATTAAAAATTCCCCCAGTTAGGGAATCGTTTGATCACTGATCACTTTTCAACTACCATAACTAATCCTTAATCACTAACAGTAGTCTATTTACATAATTATCTATTACTCTGATTCCACATCATACCTTTAGTCTCAAGTAAAATCAAGTCCAAAGATAAGATGATATAAGTTAGATTAAATTACAGATAATCACGAAAGTAACTCAAAGCAGAAACTGCAAAAAATAAAGACAAAATAATTATGGAAAATGAGTAAACTAAACAAAACAATCCATTATTCGGCTTAATCATTTACTAATACCTTATGAAAGCGTCCATTTCAAAATACCGATATCTTTGCCGATATTAGCTTAGTGTACATAAGAAATAACTCAAATTTCTTTAAACCATCAATTTCTTCCGGATCTCCTAATTTTCTTATGCAGATTAGACTGCCTTCTCCGAATTAACTGGAGCCCGGTTGTGGAACATGGATTTCCAGGCAACGCAAAATAAAAAGGGAAGCAAGAAGAAGGAGAAGAAGAAGAAGGAGAGAGAGAGAGAGAATGAGAGAGAATCAGGAAGGCCTGAAGGTGATGAAATTTCCAAGTAAGTCAAGGCAAAAAGAACTTTAGTGATAAGGCACATGTATTAGATGTGCGTAAGACAAGGTAGAAATAACCAGTAACCAAGAGGGAAAGTGAGAGAGAGAAAGCCGTGATAGGGGTGTAAGAATACTACCACCATAGGTCCTGCGTGTCGTAAAAGGCGACTAAAAGGACAGCTGCTGCTTTGCGGTCTTACTTTTCAGACAAAGACTAGGCCCTCCGCCAATAACTGTGGAAACTGCTGCCTTGTAGGTGGACTTTTTAGTCAAAGGTTAGGCCCACTGCCAGTAACTGTGGAAACTGCTGCTTACAGTCTTACTTTTTAGTAAAAGGCCAGGCCAACTGCCAATAACTGTGGAAACTGCTGATGAAAATTATCATCAATATCTACAAGATTTTTTGAATAACTTAAATCCATCGGGACTGCCAGTGCACAAAATAACATTGAAGAAGTACTTCCCGGTAATGTTGCTTCGGAATTTCGATCCTGCCAATGGACATTGCAACGGAACGAGGTACACCGTTATGGAGCTATACTCCCACGTCATCGAAGCAGTGATAGCAACGGGCCCTCAGACCGGCAAACGTCTGTACATCCCCCGGATTCCTCTGATGCCTTCGGACAACCAGTTTCTGTTCCAGTTACGGCGCAGGCAGTTTCCCATCAACCTGGCCTTATTCTACACAAACAAGTCGCAGGGCCAGACTTTGGATCGTGTTGGTGTGTTTCTGCCGTTACCCATGTTCACGCATGGCCAACTGTATGTGGCGATGAGCAGAGCAACTGACTCTGCCAACTTGAAATTAAGTTATGGACAAACTGATAATATTGTGTACAAAGAGGTTCCGTAGTAGGTATGTATAAAAATCGCCCTTATTTTAATATTGCTGAACAAATAGTACATATAAATTTTTCATTTCTGCACCCGTATTTTATCACCCATCATAGATGGGTAAGTTTGCTAGTGTCAATAACTGTGGAAACTGCTGCCTTGCAGTCTTACTTTTGAGTAAAAGGCTAGGCTCACTGCCAATAACTGTGGAAACGGCTGCTTTGTAGGTGGACTTTTTAGTGAAAGACTAGGCCCACCGCCAATAACTGTGGTTGATGACAGCAAGGCCATGCAGTTGTAAAAACCCGTTTGCCAAACAATACACCATGCCTGATGTTGGTGGAGGATGATGCCTATACTGATAGGAGGCAGTGGAGAGGGCGCATCAGGCAACCGACCCCTTAATGTAGGGATAACATTGGGAAAGAGGAAGAAGAAGAAAAGAAGAAGAAAAGGAAGCAGAAGAAGAAGAAGAGAAGAAGAAGAAGAAGAAGAGAAAGAAGAGGCATATAGAATTGTCCCGCACGTAACAAGGCCGTCAAGGGTTTCACAA
>NC_061103.1:25222551-25227551 GCF_015104395.2 Macrobrachium nipponense | reverse complement strand
TGGATTTGAATGAAGTGAGAACGGAGTCTATTTTCACTCTAGAATGGTTGGGGTATTGTTTGATATCAACAAGTTTCAGCCAAAGCAAGCAAGCACTCGCTGACTTTTAAAGCATCAGATTTATATCTCGCTCATGATTCTGCAACTTTTGTATATGAGCACAGATTCTTGCAAAGTATGTTTACGAACATCATCCGGCCTTACAAATTTTGTAGTCTCATGATTAGTTCTATAAGCAATTAAAAAAGAAATGAATGCTGTACAGAAGAGAGTAGATCAAAGAGGTATTTTTACCTGGACTGAATTAACCTAGAAAGATTTTATTTTTTTTTATATTAGCTCTACTAATTTCCAAGACCTTAATATGAATGAGGAAATATTCCCATGAATTAAGGGAGCAGGATTTTTTTTTAACTTCTGGTCAGAGACAGCAGGGATCAACAATGCTAACAATAATACAAAGGTCGGTGCTTATACTACTTTGCAATCATGGTTACTTTATACAGCCGGGGATGTCTTATCTTCGCTTATCAATTCAAGAGACTCAACTCAAGCGACTATACTAGCTTTCATTACTGGTGCTTGAGAAGGATCCTTTGGGAACACTGGTCTCGCATAGTGGCAAAGGTGAATGTACTAGAAAGGCGATATCAATGGGAAAATGTCCTCTAAAGAGCCAGAGAGGGACTCTATGTTAGCTTCATTTAATCAAACGAAAAAAGAACCGAGTTAGGCCAAAAAGAGTTCTGGAAAGCGCTTTGGTCATGGGCAGATCAAACAAATGCTAGTCGATATACCTGACAGCATCCAGGGGAAAGGGAAAAGAGAAAGGGAGAGAAAGTTTATCCTATCATCTCCCACTAATAGTTGGAGAGGCAGAGAGAGAGAGAGAGAGAGAGAGAGAGAGAGAGAGAGAGAGAGAGAGGGGGGAAGTTTAACTCCTGATCAATTGAAAGAGAGAGAGAGAGAGAGAGAGAGAGAGAGAAGAGAGAGATAAAAAAAGACAAAAAAAAAAAAAAAAAAAAGAGCCAGGAAATTCACTCTGATCGCCATACTACTCGAGAACGATGCTCCTCACTTCAGATTAAATGTCTTTTCACGTTCATTTTCCCCCTTTCACTTCGCTCCCTTTTGATGGCACGAAAGAAATGAATGGTTGTGAACTGGTGCCTCATCGAATTGCAGTAAAAGGCTCGCTAGGTAAGAGGTTATACCCGTTTTAAATGGATTTATATCATTAAGCGGTTTATGATACGTGTTTTGGAGAAAGATGGATTTGAAATTCTTGATGCCGTTAACTATAATGACATTGAAGTTATGTCTGTATAATGATCTTAGATTAAAAAAAAAAAAAAAAAAAAACATGCTTTCCTGCGTACTGAGAGGAATAGTTTAGGACAAATATTATGAGCACAAACAAAATAGGTTTGTATAAATATAGACAGGTAGATCTCGAATGTGTCAAGTGTGTCAAATTCACTTCAACTCTGGATAAACGACCCGGATAGATTTCAAAACCGATTTTGATTGCCGAAAGTTTAAGTCTTTATTTTCTTTGTGTCAAATCCAAGGTAAAGAGAATTCAATAGTAAGAGTGTTTATGGTCATATACATACACACACACACACACACACACACACACACACACACACATATATATATATATATATATATATATATATATATATATATATATATATATATATATATATATGCACACATATGCATACATACATAAATACTTATATATTAAGAGATAATAAAGGATATTTAGGGATTAATATTTGTACATATATATATATATATATATATATATATATATATATATATATATATATATATATATATATATATATATATACGTATATATATATATATATATATATATATATATATATATATATATATATATATAATGCAAAAGTTATGAAGGATTAAATAGAACGATTCTCAACTGTTCATGTAATACGAAGTGAGTCTATGTGGCCTTAGAAGAAGCGGATATATACCCCACGCGTCACCATACCTGGCCAATCTGATCCCACATACCCTGAGCATCACTGTTCGGCCTTCAGCTCATAATTACACATAAGATTAGAAGTAGACATTCAGACACGATAAATAACACCCTTTAAATACACTTACCAAGTTACTTACCTCATTTCGCAAGTATAACGTCTGGTGATGTGAATACTTTTTCACGAAAAACTATTTACTTGCAAATTCTGGCAGGTATCAATTATATATGATAAATACCTGTCACCGTCTTGCTGTGGTCACGTCTCGCTTATTAAGGAGCTGACGGAACTCTCGCTGATAGGTGACGTTTATTCAATTAAAGTCTTATAATTACCATAGAACATTCAAGTGACGTTTTTTGCAATCTAGAATTACCTTTGCATATTTCTAAGCCATTCGTCTATTTCTGTAAATATTTAACAGAGGTGTTTTTACTAGATATACAGATGAGAGAGAGAGAGAGAGAGAGAGAGAGAGAGAGAGAGAGAGAGAGAGAGAGAGAGGAGAAACTTCAAATATTTCATATTTTCTCAAATTAAATGGGAAATAACCCGATACGTTCAGTCGTTCGTGATTACGACCGAACGTTACATAAATTTGAGTGATGACATACTTTTGAATGATAATGTACATTTGCACAATAACGTACGTTTGAGAGATAACGTGCGTTTGAACGATGACGTATATTTGAACGATAAGTATATTTGCGATGACGATATTTGAACGATGACGTATTTGAACGATGACGTACATTTGAAACGATAACCATAAATGACGTATAACGCAAATTTGATCGATAACGTACATTTGCTGGATAATGTACATTTGAATTATAAAGTTCATTTGAACAATAACGTATATTTGAATTCTAATGTACAATTGATGATAACCTACATTAAAAGGCTAACGTACGTCTGAACGGTAACGTACTACCTTCGAACTACCTAGGATTCTGGGGATGAGATCCTGATGACATTTTTCAACGCCACTTGACCTTAAAGGATCCCTAGGTAGGGTTGTCGTTTGGGATTGGAGAGGGTTGCTTTTTTAGATCATTAATATTGATATTATATTGAAATGTGGTTTGCACTAAACCCCAATATATATATATATATATATATATATATATATATATATATATATATATATATATATATATATATATATATATATCACTAAGGCGGACACACACACACACCTTTACACATGTACATCCATCAATAAAACTCACCAAACTACATACATATCTACAACACATTATCTGTAGTAGGGTTAGCACAAACGGATAAAAACTATAAGAAACTATAAGAAAAAAAATACCGAGATTTATCAAAGATCTGTGGCTTTTTATTTTTCTATCCAAAACTCAGCATTCGATAACTATTGGTACATATTCATCTTAAGCACTTCCCACAAGCATACCTCTACTTGCTAGAATCTGATTCATCTCCTTAAAACTCCACCAACATCTTACGAATGTTTGATAAGAAGAGGTCGCTTTAATATTATATATATATATATATATATATATATATATATATATATATATATATATATATATATATATATATATATATATATATATACATTAAAGGTTAGTAGTTACTGAAAACTGTTATTCCTGAATTTATTAATGAAATTTACCGAAAATCGTGATCAGTCAATCCAGAAAATCATAGCAAAACAACAACAACAACAACAACAACAACATTTTCGGTCACCTTAGTTATTGAGGATATACTTAAGACACCAAAACGAGAGCATTTAAGACCTGTAATTCCCCTTGACGGAAAATGCAGCGTCCTATGACATTTTCCTAACTCGGAAGTCACTCGGCCAGGCCAGAGTGCCATTGACATGGCACTTACCGTGATCTAGACAAGCCATGAAGTTGGCACTGGACACGAATAGGATACTTCGGCGGGCCACAGGAGAACCACTTCCCTCGGCTGTAAAGACTTCCTGCAGTCAAATTGCTTGAGGGAGCCTGACATCCATCCACACGCACTAGTTTTAAATATTTCAGTTTTTGCTTTATGTAATCAACTCTGTGACACTTTGCTTCGTGGTAAAGAACTAATTATACTTACGCCGTCATAATCTTTGCTCTTTTTATGATTAACTTTAATATTTCATTATTAAAGACTTACGTAATGCGTTCTCACTTTTTATTAACTTTTTTTTTATTATTGTTATTGACTTTTATCAACTCAATGACACTTTGCACCTTGGTAAAAGGACTAACATAATCACGCCGTCATAATCTTTGCTCTTTTTATGATTAACTTTAATATTTCTTTATCAAGGACTTACGTAATGGGTTCTCACTTTTTATTAACTTTCGTTTTCATTATTATTGTCATTAGCTTTTTGTTATATCTGATGACTTAAGCAAGAGCAATTACAGTAAGGGTGACGTAATTAAATCTAAATTGCTATGAATTAGAACTAGCTTCAGGGTTCTCCTATACATTATCCCTTAGTTCTCAAAAACCAGTTTTGAAAACTTGCTTTTCCAGACGTTTGTGGAAACCTGACAAAATGTTGATACATTAAAACAAATAAAAAAGAAGAAGTTTGAATCCAATTTAGTATTTGAAAACATCAAAGACGACCCAAGAAAACTTTATGAAAACCCTTTTAACGAAACTCGATTATCTCCTTCGCTAATGAACATGACGCTGTGGAATTTCTCAGTTCCAGGAGACCTTTATACCTCACACCGCTGGACTCTGGAACGGCTTCCAGAGGATGTCGTGCAGTTGGAACTTCAGAAGGTCATGCGAAAATGCCATGCAATATTGCCCTAATACTACTTTTCTTGCATTTATTATATTTGTATCTATTGACTAAATTATGTTTATCTTTAATAAGTCGTATCTCTTCTTTCCGTATTTCCCTTTACTTCTTGTTAATGAACACCATATTCTTTGGAAACTTGTCTTTCAAGTGATTGGCCACTGGGCTTGTTCCATATGAAT